>NC_061511.1:90773719-90859265 GCF_022539505.1 Lolium rigidum | reverse complement strand
GCATGTTTGCAGCTTTCTTGAGTAGTCGAGTTCCATTTTTTGTCAATACATTTCATATATTATGTAACCAATTTTACTGCGAATATTGATTCTACAGGTTAAGAACAGGGAATGTACTCTTTAACTACAAGCACTGCAAAAAGTTCCTAAAAAGTGAAGGTTCTCTCTCTCTCCCCAACCTTGGTCTCTTCCTGATTGCGTTACTTGGTTGCATCATGCACTGCCATTTGTCCTAGGCCCAATGTTCTCCCATTCCATGTATCTTGTTTTGGAACAGAACCCAGAACCTAGTGACTTTTCTTTTGTATCCATGTTATGTACGTAAGGAAATTTAGTTGTGAACTTGTTTTGGTTACGAAATAAGTTTGACTGAGAGTGGATGAACAACAGGCGCTACAGAGGGCGAATAGGAGAAACTATGAAGATATAACAGCAGGGAGAACAAAACAATTGTAAAGGGACGGGTAGAAGAATATATATTTATATTTCCTTACAAGCTTAAAAAGAGCCTCACTTCAACCAAATGCTAAGAGATTAGGAGTTTAGGACTGTATCCTAAGTCCTAACTTAACAAATCTGACTTCAGTATCATGATTTTATTTAATACCACTAATTGCATAGGATATTAGAAACGGCCTTTGTTAGCGCAAACTCCACATTAACGCAAGAACTTGAAGGAGCACCAGCATCGTGGCAAGTTTTTCTTTTATGCTAGTAATTTCTTTTATTGTGTCAAACATTTGTGATCCTTGAAGAACTGCAAGACAAGATATTTTACTTTAATATTCATTATGTAAATATTTATGTGTATTGATACACAAGAAAGCAAACTACTAGGTAACTTTATGTTGTTACGTTTTATTTTGCACATGGTCCTGGAGTTAAAGTTGCCATTTCATTACCATCTATAGTGATTTTGCTGCGCATGTGTGCCTGTATGATTTTTGAAACAAAAGAGAAATATTTTTTCACGAGTTATCTCTAGAGTATTGTTCATCTTTCTGACATCAAGCTAGATCTGCACTGTCATATGTTGCTACTTTCTTTGACTGCTGTTCATGGTGAAGATCCACTGTTAGTTTCCTTTTTTGACTTCTTTCTTTTGCGAGAAGGTACCTGTTTTACTTCAGTTATGCATCACTATTTAGAATTTCCGATATATGCTAGCCTTGATGTTTTTTTTATTCTTTGTCATCATGATTCCTATTTCTTATTTATATGCTTACCTTCTTACCAGTTACGGAAGATTTTTCTTGCTCATTTTGCTTGGTACAGTGTGGAAGCTTCAAGGTAAAATTTGAAGCAAAATGTCCTGTATTTTATCTACCGTCACATGTTTCTGGTTGCTGTTAAGCGATGGCTCTGAAGATCATCTCACCAGCCTAATTTTATGATTAAGGCATCCTTTTTTTGTTTTCTTACACTGAAACATTGATGTTTCTATTTTCTATTGAGGAAACTCACTTTCTATTTTCTTTCTCCACAGTTCTACTATACTCTTTTCTAAACCATTAGGCTTCTGTTTTTGTTTACTTAATCCATGTCTCACATTGTCATTCTTTTTTGTGGTACTAGGGTCTCGAATATCATTTAACCTCATCACACGAGCTGTTCCACTTTGAATTCTGGGTTTGTTACCCTCTGAAATCTCCATTGCAAAATCTTATTCAAACAGGCAAAATCCATGTTTGCTAATTAGTTCTATTTTCTTGTGGACGCAGGTATCTGAAGACTACCAAGCTGTTAATGTAAGTCTGAAGATTGATACCAGGCAAGCGGAGGTAAATTTTGATAAAGGATTTCGAATGTACTTTACCATTCATTAACCCAGGGACGGACCTAAAGAGACCCGAATGGGGGCTAGGCCTAGGTCTCCACTCAAATGTGAAAAATTCTATTAGAAATAGAATTCATGAGAAGTGTCTATTTTTTTTGAATTTACTAAGCCAACCCCCTCACTCAAAACTCCTGCCCCTACTATGAATTTACCTGGGTCCGCCCTTGCACTAACCGAGAAATAAGATGATGTTGGTATATTTGGAGACCTTGTCACTGAATCCAGTACTTCACTAGTGTTTCAAGTATAACATGTCTATGTATATTACACTAATATGGATACAACATGTCTATGGATACTAGTGTTTCAAGTATAACATGTCTATGGATATTACACTAATTTCGGCTATTTTTTGTGTGTGGATATTACACCAATGCAATCAAATTGTTGGTCCTTGCTTTGTTTTGCTTCCTCTGAATTCAAAAGGCAAGGGTGCACCTAGATCGGATGAAATCCTTCCCCACATGATCTGGACTGCATTTTCGTCAAAGTACTGCTTAAGTTGGGAAAACTAATTCTCTGTTCAATTTCCAGCTTCTAACTACTGCAGGAGATGACCGAAGCAAGAGAGTATTTTTCTACCGGTGCGTTCATACTCATTACTTTTAACAACGCTGAATTCTCTACTCAAGTTGTCTAACTGTGTTCCATCAGATCAAGGTTTAAGAAGAGGTGTAGAAGATTAGGAACAACAATCGAGAAGACCAAGCATGTACATCCCCATATCATGGAACCAGGATCACCTCGAAAGACTGTTCCTGTGGACAAAGGTATTGGGGAATCAAGGTCACCAGAAAACATGGGTCATGTACAAGGGTCTGAGGTGGATTATGCCCCAAACGGAAATACATTTCAAATGAAAACACACTACAAGGATCTTATGGGATCTTGGCATATTAAACAAATTACATTCAAATGAAAACACCAATGCATCTCTGATCTTTTATCCAGAATTAGCAGGTTGAAATGTTTCATATTTCTTATCATGTTTGATGTGTTTTTCTCAGAGAAAAGAAATGATATGCCATCAAATGTTGACAGGATTCTCAGTTTGTCACCAATAAAATCTGTATTTTAGTGTCAGCCATTTCTAAACCCTTAACCTTATTTGCCACTGTGGTCAGCCCCATTGTCACCAACTCCCCCCATTTTTTTTTTTGCTGAAATGCGCCCTCGAGAATCCTGTCAGATTACACACCCAAATGTGAGTTCTCCCCTCGCCCCTTTTGAATCCCAGATCAACCTCCGAACAGCTTTAGTTCATAGCATCATCTGCATCTGCTATCAAGGAAGCGTGAGCACACCAGCACTCAGTAGCAAGGTCCAGGCTTGTGACGATGAATTCATGATGGTTCACCTGAGCTAGAGCTTGCTGTGTTATCGCTTGTGCTAATGGTGTGAAGGTGATGAGGCTATCGCCTTTCTTTTCCTTCTGCTACTGAGTTTTCCACAGAAGGGCAATATGTTCGCTTCACAATCCACTTAACATCAATAGGACAGGGGATGGATGGTGGTGGGGAATTTATTCAAGGTTTTGAAAATGGCTAGCATTGAAGGAAGATAAATTTCTTCTCTGGCAGATTAGGATTACATTCAACAGTTGGTGGCATATAAGATTTTTTCTATTTTTTATTGCGTGCTACCTTCATGACCTCATACCAGCTTGTTAAACTGATGGAACAGCTACCATCCATCAATTTGACATGTTCTCTCCTTTGAGTTTCCAACATTAGTTGATAGTTTTTGCTTGGACTATGTTTTTTTTTTTTGCTTGGACTATGCTGTGCATAACTAACTTTATTAGCACTTTATGCTAGGAACCCTAGAAAGGTCAGTACTTCAACCTTTACCTCAGTGTTGATATGGTCTCCTGGCTAGATACTGTCTGGTGAACTGGTTATTTGTTCTGCCACTCTATGTTGATATGGTCTCCTGACTATGATGCTAGGATATCTGTTTTCTTATGCTCTGCCACTCTCAGTATTGAGGTGTCCTGTCCCTGTTTCTTCCTTTTTTTCCCTGACTATCAATTTGCCTGAAATCGGTTGCATATTTTCTTCCTATGTTACCTGAAATTTTCAGGGATTTTGATGTTGCCTATATTTTCAGGGATTTCTGTGGTGCAAACATCAATTGATTCTCATCCAGCATTGCATTGTAACAATCAGTTAACACCAGCAGTTCCACTGTTTGGGAAGACAACGAAGCTATCCATTGATCGAGCTGACCCCAGAAAGTACTTCATTCTGTTTATGCCCTTGATATCCTTTTACTTCCCATTTAATTGTTCTTGAGGCTCTTCTGATAGAAGTTATTCAACTAACTTGTTTGTTTGTGCTTATAATCATCTGGCAGTCGTCTACTGCTGGAACACCAGTTCTTCCATTCTCAGAAGGCACAGGTGATTGCAATCATGCAACACTTAGCTATCTTTCTGTATGTGATTGAGCACACGTGTGTATGCTTGTCGCAAATTAGGCTTTCACTTCTGTGGTCACATGTATCTACTGAAACACACATGTATATCTACAACATAACGCCTGCACATATGGAGGAACATTATATTTACACTTTATTTTACTTATGGGGAAACTTAACCTTTGTTTCTATTATTTCATCACTAATTTTTAGTATAGGTCTAAAATATAGAGGTCTGTCAATTGCAGAGTTTGGTGGAAAGCAGTAGCCCTTGTTACCTTTACTGCTAAATTTGGTGAAATAAGTAAAAGACAAAAGAATCATTTGAAAAAAAATCCTCCAAGAAAGTTTATCTCTGGGGAAAAGTTTAATCATTTTCTTTCACTTGTCAATATTAATTTTTATGGTATTGTTAGTGGCAGTCTGTTATTTGACATTGTTCTTTGCTAGACATTCCAATTGTCTTGCTACATCTCTTTCATATGTTTGTTATTTGTGATTCGACCATCTCTACTGATGTTTAATTTTGTAAGATCATAATAATGTAGTCATTCGTACTGTAATTTTACGCCCTGCAACTGAAATTTAGCTTGGCCGTGGTTTTACATTTTCTAGAGAATGGAACTAGAAGATGTTTTGGCAGATCATGACAGTGAAGATGAAATTGATAATGACATCACTGACTTTGAAGATATGACGGTAAGATGTGACAATCTTTTTTCTCCGTTCTAACTTGGAATATTTGCAGGCTTCTACATTCACCTGCACAAATTGTTGATTCTTGTTATCTTAACTTTGCTGAGTAAATGCAGAGGCTTGATGGTTTCTCTAATGTTACAAAAGACGAGAAGCATATTATGCATATGTGGAATTCATTTGTTCGAAGACAAAGGTCAGGCTCATCCCAACATTTCCTTCTTTGTTTCTGGAGATTTGACCTGCTGCAACTATTTCTTATTTTATTATTATTTTTGGGGGTACACAGCTTGGGCATTGGTGAACCCACTCTAGCTGTTTCTAATAATAACTCATGTTTTAGCCATTTTTATTCGCACAAAGCAATTCCTGCACAAATGAATAAAAAGCTAATGACTAGGTAATTTCCCGGAAAGATATAGACAGGGTGCCCAAACTTTGGCTTAGTTTCACCAGGTCAATTTGGATTACTGAATGCTGTTATATAGCCGCAATAGTATTACTCCTATGATTGGATAGGAATCATATAACATTAATGGTAAATTTAGTTATATGCCATTAAAATGTTGTTTCTTATGGATCTGCCACTGGAATATCTTTTTTTTCCATTGTACTAATGAGGATTTATAGCATCGTTATCGGAATTCTACTAAATAAGATGGCATAGAAGGCCCCAAGATGTCCAAATGATCAATAATTCACTTGTAGAATTTGATTTCTGAAAGTCGTTGCGTTCTTTCCATCGCAAACAGCCACTGGAACTTATAAAGGCGCTCCATTCTGCTTGATTTGGCACCATATATGTAGCTATGTATACAATCTTTGTCCTGGATGGTAATGGTACATTAAAGCATGCTACCAAATTTTGTTTCGTCAGGGAAGAGCCATTGGAACAAAAAGTTGTCTTGTATCCTGGAGATACATATTCTGGTTTTCATACTGTAAACATTAACTGCAGGGTACTAGCCGATGGTCATATACGTGGCTTGTGACGCATTCTCCCGGCAGCATGGACACGAGCTCGTGCACAACCCTGCTTTACGATGGTAAACCACCACTTCAGAAATCTTCTATGATCACCTCACCATACATGTCCGTGGGTTGATTTATAATTTTTACTATGCCGTATGAACAGGTGTTGGCGACTCGTTATGATCAAGCTCTGGAAGCACGGTCTGCTAGACGCCTGCACCATGAACGCCTGCAACAAGTTTCTCGACGACTTGGAAAGCGAAAGCTCCTGCCCCAAGCAAACGTGATTCGGAGAAAACATCAGCCAACATGAGCAGGGCTGGGCCTAGGGCCCATGGATGGTCATGCTTGTGGTGGTGCGACTTGGCATTTTTTGGTTGACGGTCACAGAATTACAGTTCGGCGACAGTGATTTGAGATAAGTTAGGTTGACAGAGTTGAGGAGTTATGCGCTTTTGACTGATGTTTTGTTTTCTGTTTCACTTTTTTTTTGTCGCGCTCTCTATTACTAGCTTGTTTCATGCATTGGCTGAAACAGTTATGAACAATGCAACCTGGCCGCGTGTTTGCGCGTGTGCAGAAACAAAGAGATTAGATCCGTTGTAGACTTGTAGTATAGAAGGATCAAACAATATAGAAGGTTGTGCACATATGTGATAGTTCTCCGAATCAAAGGGCAATTCATAAATTTATAATGAGTTGGGGTGATTTTTTTGCGAGTTAATAATATTTGGAATATTGCTACTCCTTCACAGTTTATTAGGCCGCGACTCTAGGTCATCAATTTAGCCTATATAATTTAAATTATATATAAAATTATATCATTAGAAAATAGAACATCTGAACTTTCTAATGATATAATTTTTATAACATATAACTAATGCTAACTTGATCAAATTTCGACCTAGGGTACGCGCCTTATAAACTGTGAGAGGGAGTAGGAAAAAGATCATCCATGTCTGTTACGAGCTGTTTTTTTTCTTCCTTTTGGCAGTTCCATCTATTGGCTTCATTGTGAAGCCACATAATCTTTCTCATACGTAGAGATTTCATTGTGCTGAATAAACCTTGAGGACATCTTTTATTTTAAGTTGTGCTGATTTCAAACATCGTTTATTGAACATCATTTGTTGAATACCTTTATCTAACATTAGCACACCTCACCCCACTCGATCATTCGGTCATTTCTTCCTCTGAACCTCACTCTCCTCCCTCCCTCTAGCCTTGTTTCTCGCCAATGCCACCGATCATCGTCTTCCAGGCAAGCACAACAAGTGGCAGCGCGTGCACGTCGCGTTGGCACCTTCACCTTAGGAGGTGGCGATCGTCGTCGATGCCTAGTCGTCGAGGACGGGTGGACATGGTGCTCTGTGTCATGTATGTCTGCCGAGGAGGAGGACATGGCGCTCTGCCTCATGGTACTCGCCCGCGGCGGCCGTAGCGAGGCGTCATCTCTGTTGGCAGTGGTGAAGGACATAGTGGTGGCGGAGAAGGAGGAGGGCAAGTTACGGAGCCAGCACCCGGTGGTCGCGGGTGCCATGGAGTACGTGCATGACATGCGACAGGTGCTTCCCATCCTTCCAGGTGCTCGGCCGCCACCGCACCAGCCACAAGAAACACCGCCTCCTACCCACACCCGACGAGGAGACATGACCAACGTCGCCCGTACCTAAGGAGAATACGGCGACACCGCGGTCACCGGTGACACCACCCGGCCAAGCAGAAAGCTTCTGCAATGGTATGAATCTCGGGCTGCGCAATGCACGCCTCAAGTCGATCTCCTCTTTATATAATACATGAGTAGACCTTGTGTTACAAAGTAGTGATACAAGATTGACGTACAGGAAAGATCTAAACTAATTAGGTAGGCAAGATGTGACGTACAAGCATGGCAGCTATGTCAAGACAGCCAATATGGCGCAAGAAGGCGCGCATGAGAACTTTTCTTTTATGTACTCCCTAATCGAAATAAAGTGCATATGAGTTATTTCAAAAGTCAAATGATATAAAGTTTGATCAAGTATGTAGAAAAATATAATAATATCACCAACGTCGAATATCTCTATCTCTACTAATAAGTTACGAATCGGTGGTGTTGGTAGGTTAAAAAAACCGACAAAATTTGGTACGTCAAAAAGCCCAACAGCCAACTAGCCGCGCCCACGATGCCGCACCAAACGTCCGGCGTGGATTCCTTCATCCCGCACAAAAAAACCAGCAAACGAGAAAGGCAGGAACGGGCCTATGTCCAACTCTAACCGCGGTCAAACACCACTAGGCAAGTTCTTTCGTGCGACATAGGGTGTGCCAAAAATTCTAGAAAAAGGCCGACCTCTTCGAAGGGAAGCGACTCGGTCCGCGCGCGACACGTGGGTGAACATGGGGCACAGAATTTGCCGGTGGACTGCCTCCGCGCGCGACACGTGTTGCGTTCTGGCTTGTTTGCGAACCGTCCACTTCTCGTAACGGGCCCGCTTCGCTCTTAACGGGTTGACGGTGACCCGATTTGCTTATGCCTTTATCCTCGTTTTTCCCTTAGTCTTCTTCTTCCGTCGCCTATCTTCGTGGCTCGCTGTTTCGGCTGGTCGTCTCGTCGGCGGCGCTTCTGTTTTCCCTTCTCCTCCGTTGCTGTCTAGAAGCTCCCGCAACTCATCGTCGGCGGTCGTTTTTCCTGCTTCATTGGTACGCGTCGTCGCCTATATCTTCCTGCTTAGGGTTTCTAAGATCTTGTTTTTTCCCTTTGATTCGATTAGATCGAATCATGTTTTTCCCTTTGTATTTCCGGGCTGTGAGTTTTCTGGGGAATTAATGGGAGAGAGGTAGCACTTTCAATTGGAAATATGCGGAAGGCGCATGCAGATGTGTTTTCTCTCAGTAAAGTCGTCGATTTTTTTGATCGATTTCTTCCGCCGGCTCTTGGTTACACACCTTTTGAGGAATATTTCTGTTGATTATGCGGCGCCAGAGTAGCCGCTCAGTTACACATCTCGTGATGACATGCACATGCATCTTATTCTTTAGGGTTTTTTGGTCTTTTTCTTGTCGATTTACCCGCCCCGGAGGAGCCGCTGAGTTTCCCGTCTATTTAGTTGCGCCGAACTCGTCGCTCGGTTACACGTCTATCGGTGTTGACATGCAAATGCGACGACACGCTGGTGGTTCTTGTGGTTTCTATCGGTGTATTTGTTGTATTGTTTGATCTAGTTGTGGCACACATCGTACGTGAACTAGTTTTAGAGTTCTGCAGTGCTTGTTCAGTAGGTGGTTTTGTACTTCTGCGTGATATTGTTTAGTACCTGTGTGTCCAGCCGTTTCTTGCGGGTACTTGCTGTCCTTTGTGACTGGTACTTGTTCGTGTTTGTCCTTGGTACTCGTGTGACAATTTGTTCTGTACTTGCGTATCTTAGTCTCTCGTACGCTGTGTGTCCAACCGTTTCTTTCGGGTACTTGTTGTCCTTTGTCATTGGTACTTGTTCGTGTTTTTCCTTGGTACCCGTGTGGAAATTTGTTCTGTACTTGCGTATCTTAGTCTCTCGTACTTGTGCTCCTATATCTCTTGTACTTGTGCACCTATATCTCTTGTACTTGTGCACCGACTTGTATTGTAGTTGTGCACCGAAAGGCGTCGCTTTGTTGCAGCGTCGCTTTGTTGCACGTTTCCTCAAGGCAGGCGTGTAAATTATGTTGTTTTCTCTTGGTTTGTTTGCCTGTCGATGTGGTCGTTCAGACGTGTAGTGATGATATGCAATTGCGACGACGTAGGTGGTTTGTGTGGTTTCTCTTGGACTCTTTTTTTGTCGTCCTGTATTGTCTAGTTTGGTAAGTGAGAAGCTGCGTATGTGAACTAGTTTTAGGGTTCTCCAGTTCTTGTTCAGTAGGTGGTTTGGTACTTCTTCATGCTATTATTTAGTACCTGTGTGCCCAGTTGTGTTCTGGTCAGTATTTGTTGTCCTTTCTGTCTGGTACTTGTTTGTGTTTGTCTTTGGTACTCGCGTGGCAATTTGTTCTGTAGTTGTGCTCCTATTTGTCTGGTACTTGTGCACCTAGTTGTATTTTAGTTGCGTAACCATGTAATTGTGTGTAATTTGTGTTAACAGGTGGGAAAAGATGTCAGATCCAGGTTTTCACTCTCGTGCGGATATTCCTGACCATCTTCGTGAAGCAGTTGATCGTCACATCTCAGATATGTTTCCTGGTGAAATGCATACTGATGTAAGCTTTTTGTTATGTCTTTTGATTTTTAATACCGGAAGGGTACGGGGAAAGATTGTGTCGACCATATGGAGATGGTCGAGGAGGAAAAATGATATAAATTGGGTTACCCCATCCTAGTGTTTTCATGTAGAGGAACTCTTCTTCAATAAAGATATAGAGATGTCATAGTTTATCTTTTGAAAGATATAGAGATGCCATAGGACCTCTATGAAGTGTCTTCTTCAAACAAGGCATAGAAATGCCTTACTACTCCCTTAGTGTCCCCATAACCTGAGATGTCGGGATGCTATATCCACAAGAGAAACTAATTCTCTTCCTCATTCTATTTCCACTGGAGAAATTAGCTCTTCCCTCTTGTCATCTTAGATTAGCACTTGTTATCTTTCACTCTTGCAAAGTACTTTTCTTGATGGTTTGCGAGTACAATTCCAATGTACTCACGGCTTTGTCCCTGGCTATTTACTTGGCCAGACTTGGAGGAACACGACATATGAAGACGGAGTTGGCGACATCTATGCGAGCTAGGAACGTCTTCCCAGTCAGTTGCCTGTAGGGTTATGGCAGATGACTTGGGCTCCGCGCTGCTGAAGTGATGATGCTACTCTGATGTTTAGATAGGCCCTTCGAGGCTATTATGTAAGAATGGTCATGTGACCTTATTGTAATTTTCTTATTCCACTTTGTAATAGATTGTGTAATTTGATATCAGTTCGGTTATGTGTTCACGGCGCACTGATCATGGGATCGTAAACTGTATACATAACAGGGTATTTCGGACAGTTAGTCCGGGATAAGAGTGTCCAACTTCTCAGTGTAGTGCCTGTACATCACAATTGGATCACTCGTCATCTCCAAGACATTGTCCCAAATGTATGCCCAAGTGGGCTCCCGATCAAGGTTGTTCCGGTAATGAGGCCATGGCCTCTGGTTGAGTATCCTGGGCCGCCCAACTGATAGGCGATCCCAGCTCCATACGAAAAGTAGGAGCAAGTATCCACCAATACCGCCGCTCCCAATCCTGCGACAACCTTCGTCCAACTGCGTACATAAGACATTTGGTTAGAACTTTGTCTAGCAGAATACTATAGAAGAATCGTAGAGTTAGCAAATCATCACCTGTCGGTAGAGGTAGGCAAGTGCCGCGCTTCCCGAACTCCACGGGTGCTCCAACACCGTAAGCGCCTTGAGCCAACACCAATGGGCCAACTTCCCACCACTGTCAGCAAAGAGAGTCCTCGAAAGCATATACCACAAGTACACTCGGGTGTATGTCCTGATAGTGTCTCGGTCGGCCTCTGGTGGGCAAGTACCAAAGTGAGTCCTGATCCAAAGGAAAGGTGCACCGGCGGGAGCTCTATCTTTGTTATCTTCTGGTTCCGAAGGAGCCAGACCAATAAGGTTCTCCATCTGCTGTCGCCATCCATCAGAAGCTGTGTTCATACACAGTGGCTTGCCCTGAATAGGAAGAGCAAGTATCATGGAAACATCCTGCAGAGTAGGGGTTATCTCGCCGGCCCTCAAGTGGAAGGTGTGCGTCTCCAGCCTCCACCGGTCGACAAGGGCGGTGAGTGCCGCGGTGTTCATGATTGGCACCCCCCCGGCTTACAAGCGTGATGAAGGGGAGAAGACAGGTAGGCTGGATGAACTCCGTGTACCGCTTGTCATACGGCATGTCACTTACTTTACCGTGGTAACGAATCTTCAAGGGCTGAAGAACCTACAAGCACATCCAAACACATAATATTATGCCATACCAAATGGAATAAAACAAGAGGTGTTAACAAAAATAAATATTAGTACCTTCCCCCTTTCCTTCATATGATGTGCCCGGTGTTCTCTGTCATACTCATGATCTATGGATACACCATCCTATTTTTTTTCAAAAATACACCATATTATGAGCCATTCCTAACAAATATGAGTCATTCCTAACCAAATACTAGGCATATGTAAGACAATATAATGCATTTCCTAAGCAAATACTAGGCATATGTACCACATTTGAATGCATTTGCTAAGCAAATATTAGATATTTCAACACATACATACATAGGGTTTCAACACATACATGTAAAATTTCATATCTAGGGTTTCAACAAATCTTTGGTTCAAACACATAGACTACAATGTAGATTCCACCAACATTAATTTCCATATCTATGGTTCATATCTAAATCTACCAAATCCACCAACACTAGTGGATGAATCGGAGGGAATCGAAGGGGAATACCTTGAGGAATGGATGAAGAAGGAGTTGGCCGGCCAGATCTGACAAATCCTTGGTGGATTTGGTGGGGGAGACGGAGGAGAGGCGGCCGGCGGCGGCGGTTCTTCACAAACAGAGAAAAGGGAAGAGGAGAAGAAGAAGAAGAGTGTCGGGCTGGGGCGGGCGCGGTCGCCACACATAAGTGGATGTGTGGCGCCCTTCAGAGCGGCACAACCGTTTCAATGTGTGGCCCCGATGTGAAGGGCGCCACACATCCTGCCACGTCGGCTGGTCAGCGTCAAGCAGACCACGTCGGATGGATTAGTGGCGCCGCTCGCATGGACGCCACATAGTGAGGTGTGGCGCCAATGGGAGGGGCGTCACACAAAAGGGTTAGATGAGTGAAATAGTTTGACCGGAGGGTCAGTAAAAAGGGTTATTTTTATCAAAATCGCCTCACTAAGCACTCGTCCGAGCTTAAATTTGACAAAGAGCATAGTCCTAATTAACTCGCATTTCTTCATTGATGCCTCGACAGATAATTACAGGATGCACGCGTGCACGAACTGGAGTACTACCTGTATTACAGCGACAGAAGAGTCTATCGGTGACTTTGTGCAAGGTCGACGGCGCTACTGGCCTATCGGTGACTAGTCCAGCTGCTGGACGTCCCTACTGGCCTATCGGTGACTTTGTGCAAGGTCGACGGCGCTGGAGCTGCTGCTGCTTGTGTATGCGCCGGGCGAGCCGGCGGTAGGGACGTCGTCGTCCTCCTCCTCCTCCTCGGTGATGGGGTCGAGGCAGCCTGTCGCTGCCCGACGGAGGCGGAGGCGCTGCAGGCGTAGGACGCGGAGGGTGTCCGTCGGCGCCACCTCGTCGGCTGCGCCAAAGAAGCAGACGGCGCAGGATCTCGCGGCGGAGGCCATGGACGATGATGGTATCTTGTACGGCAGATCAGTCGTAATGTAAGAAGGACCGCTGGAGTCGAGGTTTCTTCAGCTCTGTGGCTCTGTGCTTGGCTGCTTGTTCATCGAGATCTTGGTCTGCTTATATAAGCTGGCCGGCCGGCCGTCGGAGTGGTGGTGGAGCACGCTACTGATTTGTGCCCGCCCACGTTGGCTGCCGCGTGCGTACGTGCTGTAGGCAGATTCCAGGTAGTAGTTGGTTTAGCATCGCTTTCGCACGCTTTGCTCCATGGCCACGCGCGCCCTTCGTTTTCCGATTGTGCCACGTACGTGTACGTCTTTGCTTGGCCGAGCTACTCTACTGGCCACTTCACCAATCATATGCACGTGGATACACCGATACACGTACGTGGCCTACCTAGTGTAACACCTTACACGTTTACTTATGGGCGCCACAAAACATGTTCAATATCTTGGTTTTGATTGGCCGTCCGGCATCCACAACGGCATCGTGCAACAGCATCATGTAAATTGCACCCGAAGCTCACTTGTTGTCATGTTCTCCCCTCCCATCCACAGAGTATAGCATCTGTACTAAGTCATACTTTCTCTAGTTTTGACCAATCTTATAACTATAATAACTATACTATATTAAAGCTCAACAACTTCGATTTTTCTCAGAATTTTGGGCTTTTTTGAGTATTCTCCTGTGTACACTTTTTTTGCCCTGTAAGATTTTGTGAGGAAGCTGTTGTTGAATGTAGATGGGCTGCAGCCCAGTAAGGCAGCCCATGTAGTCTACAATTCCTGAAATCTCAAGGCCCATTGATGACCCGTGAAGCACACGTCCGTTGGGAACCCCAAGAGGAAGGTGTGATGCGTACAGCAGCAAGTTTCCCTTAGTAAGAACCAGTAGGAGATGAAGGCCATGTGAAGGTTGTTGGTGAAGGAGTGTAGTGCGGCGCAACACCAGGGATTCCGGCGCCAACATGGAACCTGCACAACACAATCAAAATACTTTGCCCCAACTTAACAGTGAGGTTGTCAATCTCACCGGCTTGCTGTAAACAAAGGATTAAACGTATGGTGTGGAGAATGATGTTTGTTTGCAAAGAACATCGAGAGAACAATGATTGCGGTAGGTTGTATTTCAGATGTAAAAGAATGGACCGGGGTCCACAGTTCACTAGTGGTGTCTCTCCAATAAGATAAATAGCATGTTGGGTGAACAAATTACAGTTGGGAAATTGACAAATAGAGAGGGCATAACAATGCACATACATATCATGATGACTACTATGAGATTTACTTAGAGCATTACGACAAAGAACATAGACCGCTATCCAGCATGCATCTATGCCTAAAAAGTCCACCTTCGGGTTAGCATCCGCACCCCTTCCAGTATTAAGTTGCAAACAACAGACAATTGCATTAAGTACTGTGCGTAATGTAAACAATACAAATATTGTTAGACAAAGCATTGATGTTTTATCCCTAGTGGCAACAACACATCCACAACCTTAGAACTTTCTGTCACTGTCCCAGATTCAATGGAGGCATGAACCCACTATCGAGCATAAATACTCCCTCTTGGAGTCACAAGTATCAACTTGGCCAGAGCCTCTACTAGCAACGGAGAGCATGCAAGATCATAAACAACACATATATGATAGATCGATAATCAACTTGACATAGTATTCCATATTCATCGGATCCCAACAAACACAACATGTAGCATTACAAATAGATGATCTTGATCATGATAGGCAGCTCACAAGATCTAAATATGATAGCACAAGAGGAGAAGACAACCATCTAGCTACTGCTATGGACCCATAGTCCAAGGATGAACTACTCACGCATCAGTCCGGAGGCGGGCATGGTGATGTAGAGCTCTCTGGTGATGATTCCCCTCTCCGGCAGGGTGCCGGAGGCGATCTTCAGAATCCCCCGAGATAGGGTTGACGGTGGCGGCGTCTCAGTAACTTTTCTCGTATCGTGGCTCTCGGTACTAGGGTTTTTGCGACGGAAGGATTATATAGGCGAAGGGGCAGAGTCGGGGGATGCTCGAGGGGCCCACCCCATAAGGCGGCGCGGCCAGGGGTGGGGCCGCGCCCCCCTATGGTGTGGCCGCCTCGTGGCCCCTCTCCGTCTCCTCTTCGGTGTTCTGGAAAGCTCCGTGGAAAATAAGACCGTGGGCTTTTGTTTCGTCCAATTCCGAGAATATTTCCTGTGTAGGATTTACTGAAACAAAAACAGCGAGAAAACGAGAACTGGCGCTTCGGCAACTTGTTAATAGGTTAGTGCCGGAAAATGCATCAAAATGATATAAAGTGTATATAAAACATGTGAGTATTGTCATAAAACTAGCATGGAACATAAGAAATTATAGATACGTTTGAGACGTATCAAGCATCCCCAAGCTTAGTTTCTACTCGCCCTCGAGTAGGTAAACGATAACAAGGATAATTTCTGAAGTGACATGCTACTATCATAATCTTGATCAATACTATTGTAAAGCATATGAGATGAATGAAGTGATTCAAAGCAATGGTAAAGATAATGACTAAACAAGCTGAATCATATAGCAAAGACTTTTCATGAATAGTACTTTCAAGACAAGCATCAACAAGTTTTGCATAGGAGTTAACTCATAAAGCAATAGATTCTTAATAGAAGGTTTTGAAGCAACACAAAGGAAGATTTAAGTTTCAGCAGTTGCTTTCAACTTTCAACATGTATATCTCATGGATAATTGTCAACACAAAGTAATATGATGAGTGCAAATAAGCAAGTATGTAAGAATCAATGCACACAGTTGACACAAGTGTTTGCTTCTAAGATAGAAAGAAGTAGGTAAACTGACTCAACATAAAGTAAAAAAAAGGCCCTTCGCAGAGGGAAGCAGGGATTGCTCATGTGCTAGAGCTTTTTATTTTGAAAATATGGAAACAATTTTGTCAACGATAGTAATAATTCATATGTGTTATGCATAAAACCTCCTATAAGTTGCAAGCCTCATGCATCGAATACTAATAGTGCCTGCTCCTTGTCCTAATTAGCTTGGATTTTCATGGATTATCATTGCATTACATATGTTTCAACCAAGTGTCAGAAAGGGGTACCTCTATGCCACCTGTACAAAGGTCCAAGGAGATAAATCGCATTTGATTTCTCGATTTTGATAGATCTCAACTTGAGGACCTCCATACCGGGACAACATAGAAAACAGATAATGGACTCCTCTTTTATGCTTTAAGCATTCAACAACGAGATAATATTCTCATAAGAGATTTGAGGATTAATGTCCAAGCTGAAACTTCCACCATGATACATGGCTTTGGTTGGCGGCCCAATGTTCTTCTCTAACAATATGCATACTCAAACCATTCAACTCATGGCAAATCTCCCTTACTTCAGACAAGACGAACATGCATAGAAACTCACATGATATTCAACAAAGGTGTAACAGGTTGATGGCGTCCCCAGAAACATGGTTACCGCTCAACAAGCAACTTATAAGAAATAAGATACATGAGCGACATATTCTTTACCACAATAGTTTTTTAGGCTACTTTCCCATGAGCTATGTATTGCAAAGACAAGGAATGAATTTTTTAAAGGTAGCACGCAAGCAATTTACTTTGGAATGGCAGAAAAATACCACATAGTAGGTAGTTATGGTGGACACAAATGGAATAAGTTTTGGCTCAAGGTTTTGGATGCACGAGAAGCATTCCCTCTCGGTACAAGGCTTTGGCTAGCAAGGTTGTTTGAAGCAAACACAAGTATGAACCGATACAGACAAAACTTACATAAGAACATATTGCAAGCATTATAAGACTCTACACTTGTCTTCCTTGTTGTTCAAACACTTTTACCAGAAAATATCTAGACTTTAGAGAGACCAATCATGCAAACCAAATTTCAACAAGCTCTACGGTAGTTCTCCACTAATAGGTTTAAACTACATGATGCAAGAGGTTAAACATGATCTACTTGAGAACTCAAAACAATTGCCAAGTATCAAATTATTCAAGACAATATACCAATTACCACATGAAGCATTTTCTGTTTCCAACCAAATAACAATAAATGAAGCGGCTTTAAGCTTTCGCCATGAACATTAAAAGCAAAACTAAGAACACCAGTGTTCAATATGAAAAAGCGGAGCGTGTCTTTCTCCCACACAAGGAATGCTAGGATCCGAATTTATTCAAACACAAACAAAAATAAAAACACACAGACGCTCCAAGTAAAGCACATAAGATGTGACGAAATAAAAATATAGTTTCACTAGAGGTGACCTGATAAGTTGTTGATGAAGAAGGGGATGCCTTGGGCACCCCCAAGCTTAGATGCTTGAGTTTTCTTGAAATATGCAGGGATGAACCACGGGGGCATCCCCAAGCTTAGACTTTTCACTCTTCTTGATCATATTATATCATCCTCCTCTCTTGATCCTTGAAAACTTCCTTCACACCAAACTCAAAACAATCTCATTAGAGGGCTAGTGCATAATCAAAAATTCACATGTTCAGAGAGGACACAATCATTCCCAACACTTCTGGACATTACCCAAGGCTACTTAAATTTAATGGAGCAAAGAAATCCACTCAAACACAGTAAAGGAGGCAATGTGAAATAAAAGGCAGAATCTGTCAAAACAGAACAGTCCGTAAAGACGAATTTTTTCGAGGCACTTAACATGCTCAGATGAATAAGCTCAAATTGAATGAAAGTTGCGTACATATCTGACGATTACTCATGAATTTTTGCAGATTTTTTAGATTCACCTACAGAGAGATCAACTCAAATTCGTGACAGCTAAAAATCTGTTTCTGCGCAGAAATCCAAATCTAGTATCAACTTTACTATCAAAGACTTTACTTGGCACAAAAATGCAATAAAGTAAAGATACAAAGGTATTGCTACAGTAGTAACAAGCACCTTGACTCAAATATAAAACAAAAATTGCAGAAATAAAATAATGGGTTGTCTCCCATAAGCGCTTTTCTTTATCGCTTTTCAGCTAGGCGCAGAAAGTGTAAATCAAGTAACATCAAGAGAAGAAGCATCAACATCATAATTTTCCTTAAAAACACAACTTGTCGCAATAGGTATCTTAGATGCTCCATTATCTAAATTTCCCATAGTGGTACTAAGGGTTTTATCAATTTTAAGCTTATAATGATTCTTTGGCTTAGGCATCTTAGAGACATACATGAAATTTTGCTCCTTACCCACATAAGCTTTCTCCTTAAACTTAAGAGAAGAAAAAGTTGAACCCAAGGTTCCCATAGCTTCTTCAAGTTCACCAATCCTATGGGTTTGATTATCATGGATAGTACAAGTTTCTAAGACAGCAATTCTTTCATTAATTCCTCCTAGAGATTTATCAAGTTTATCAGTATTATCAAGTAATATTCCCAATTTAGCCTCAACACTTGGAAGATTTTTCTCTATGGCCTCCAACTTTTTCATGACATCCTCAAGAGAGATTTCAATTTTAACTTCATTAACAGGTGGTATTCCAACTAGACTCTCAATAATGCAACTAGCTTCTAAAGCAGGAGTGCCTAGGAAATTACCCCCGCAAGAGTATCAAGAACATACCTATTCCAGCTAGAGATACCAACATAAAAGTTCCTAAGGAGGATAATAGTGGAGTGTTTCTTAGTGCACCTATGATGAGCATCACTAATTCTATACCAAGCATCTGTAAAACTTTCTCCCCCTTGTTGCTTAAACGAACGAACTTCAACTTCAGGATTACTCATTTTAGCAATAATAAAAATAAATAAAGCAAAACCGAATTAAATAAAGTAAAACAAGTAACTAATTTTTTTGTGTTTTTGACATAAAGAAAGCAAACAAGACATAAAATAAAATAAAGCAAGACAATAAAAAAAATAAAGAGATTGGGTGTGAGAGACTCCCCTTGCAGCGTGTCTTGATCTCCCCGGCAACGGCGCCAGAAAAATAGCTTGATGACGCGTGAAGCACCGTCCGTTGGGAACCCCAAGAGAAAGGTGTGATGCGTACAGCAGCAAGTTTCCCTCAGTAAGAAACCAAGGTTTATCGAACCAGTAGGAGATGAAGGCCACGTGAAGGTTGTTGGTGAAGGAGTGTAGTGCGGCGCAACACCGGGGATTCCGGCGCCAACGTGGAACCTGCACAACACAATCAAAATACTTTGCCCCAACTTAACGAGTGAGGTTGTCAATCTCACCGGCTTGCTCTGTAAACAAAGGATTAAACGTATGGTGTGGAGAATGATGTTTGTTTGCAAAGAACAGCGAGAGAACAATGATTGCGGTAGGTTGTATTTCAGATGTAAAAGAATGGACCGGGGTCCACAGTTCACTAGTGGTGTCTCTCCAATAAGATAAATAGCATGTTGGGTGAACAAATTACGAGTTGGGCAATTGACAAATAGAGAGGGCATAACAATGCACATACATATCATGATGACTACTATGAGATTTACTTAGGGCATTACGACAAAGAACATAGACCGTTATCCGACATGCATCTATGCCTAAAAAGTCCACCTTCGGGTTAGCATCCGCACCCCTTCCGAGTATTAAGTTGCAAACAACGGACAATTGCATTAAGTATCGTGCGTAATGTAAACAATACAAATATCCTTAGACAAAGCATTGATGTTTTATCCCTAGTGGCAACAACACATCCACAACCTTAGAACTTTCTGTCACTGTCCCAGATTCAATGGAGGCATGAACCCACTATCGAGCATAAATACTCCCTCTTGGAGTCACAAGTATCAACTTGGCCAGAGCCTCTACTAGCAACGGAGAACATGCAAGATCATAAACAACACATATATGATAGATCGATAATCAACTTGACATAGTATTCCATATTCATCGGATCCCAACAAACACAACATGTAGCATTACAAATAGATGATCTTGATCATGATAGGCAGCTCACAAGATCTAAACATGATAGCACAAGAGGAGAAGACAACCATCTAGCTACTGCTATGGACCCATAGTCCAAGGATGAACTACTCACGCATCAGTCCGGAGGCGAGCATGGTGATGTAGAGCCCTCCGGTGATGATTCCCCTCTCCGGCAGGGTGCCGGAGGCGATCTTCAGAATCCCCTGAGGTAGGGTTGACGGCGGCGGCGTCTCAGTAACTTTTCTCGTATCGTGGCTCTCGGTACTAGGGTTTTTGCGACGGAAGGATTATATAGGCGAAGGGGCAGAGTCGGGGGACGCTCGAGGGGCCCACCCCATAAGGCGGCGCGGCCAGGGGTGGGGCCGCGCCCCCCTATGGTGTGGCCGCCTCGTGGCCCCTCTCCGTCTCCTCTTCGGTGTTCTGGAAGGCTCCGTGGAAAATAAGACCCCGTGGGCTTTTGTTTCGTCCAAGTCCGAGAATATTTCCTGTGTAGGATTTCTGAAACCAAAAACAGCAGAAAACAGGAAGCCGGCGCTTCGGCATCTTGTTAATAGGTTAGTGCCGGAAAATGCATCAAAATGATATAAAGTGTATATAAAACATGTGAGTATTGTCATAAAACTAGCATGGAACATAAGAAATTATAGATACGTTTGAGACGTATCACCCATCACATTGGCAGCTTGGGACAACCTTGGGGGACAAAGTTTAGTCCCACATTGCTAGTTGGGAGCGAGTTGGAGTGGTATATAAGGGCTGCTGTTCTAGTAAATCCAAATGAGTGAGAATAGAAGGATCCCTCGCGCACTCCTCCTCCTCCGCCCGCCCCGCCTCGCCTCGTCACGCACGTACGCACGCACGTCGCGTTTCGTGACTCGAGTTCGAGTTCGAGTTCGAGTCACACTCAAGGAAGCCTAAATTTTTGCTTGGTGCACCAACTGAGTTGGGTACGTGTCGACCTGCATGTGCATGCTCGCCGTGTGTCCCTGACTTCCTACGCGTGGCAACGCGGTTGGGGCGGCTCTCCTCCCAGGCTATACAAGGAGACCGATCAGATCTGGAGAACAGTGCTCTTAGATCTCTCTCGCGAAGTTCCTTTTGCTGTGCTACTCTCTAGTCTTCCCCATCCCGGCGACTGCGTGCACAGCCGTCCGGGAGAGCAGGCCTCCGAAACCCCGTCCGTTGAGATCCTGCACCGGGAGACGGGCGATAAGGTTATTGGGGAGAGTCTCGGCGCGACTGCTCGCTGCTGTTCGTGCTCTTCTTCGCCGGTTCGAATGCTTCATCGACGACTCCGACTACACCATGGGCGACATCAACAACTCCCATGGTGGTGGTGGTGGTGCTGCTGGTGCGACCTTCCCGGTCGCGATGTACGTGCTTTTCCTCTCCTACCTTGCACTTCTACTTGTTCCATGTTCAGATCTGATGCATGTGCTTAGTCTGATGTGTGTGGTTAAGTATGCTTGTGCATCTGTAATATTGCTTTCGGTAATTAAACTCACACGGAAATTTCCTAATATTCCAACAATCCAAAAACCTTATATGCTCAGGCAATTTTCACCATCTGGTTTCGCTGCTGCGCTCAAACCGAGCCCGTTTACGGGTTCTCATTTCAAGAGATGGCAGAATAAGACCCTCTTGTGGCTCACTTCTATGGGCGTGCACCGAGTTGCGGAAGGTACTCCCAGAGGTCCGCTTACTCCTTAAGAGGATAAAGCGTTCGGGGATGCCACTGTAATCTTTGTGGGTGTTGTCCTAAGTGTGCTTGGAGACAAGTTGGTTGATGCTTATCTGCACATCCGAAATGGGAAGGAACTGTGGGATGCACTGGACGCTAAGTTTGGTGCTGCCGATGCCGGAGGTGAAGCTGTATGCTATGGAGCAGTTCAATGACTACGGAATGGTTGAGAACCGATCCGTAGTAGAACAGGCTCATGAGATACGAGATCATGGCAAAGGAACTTGAGCTCCTCAAGTGTGTGCTACCGAGACAAGTTTGTCGCGGGATGCATTGTCGCTAAGCTTCCCCCTTCATGGAGGAACTTTGCCACTTCTGCGAAACATCGGAGGCATGAGTTCTCTGTTGAGAATATCATGGGCTCTCCGGATGTTGAGGAGAAGGCGAGGAAAAAGACAAACACACTTTGGAGGAACCGAGGGACGTTCTGCTGCCAATATGGTACAGAAAAATGCCCACAAGTCCAAGGGAAATAACAAGGGAGTCTCCCAGACTACCAACTTCAAGAAGAAGGGGAAAACGGAGAAGAAAGATCCTTGCTGGGTGTGTGGCGAGATAGGCCATTGGGCTAATCGCTGTCCACAACGCAAAGGAAAGAAATGTCGAGCTGAGACGAACTCAAATTCTGTTAGCATGGTCATTGGCAACACGAGAGGAAGGAACTACGAGGTATGGTAATATATTACCTACTTGTTCTTTCGGTGTTTCAGACCACGAGAATGGTGGGTTGATACAGGTGCCAATGTTCATGTGTGTGCTGATATCTCCATGTTTACCTCTTATCAGGCCCGAGGTTCCTCAGTAATGATGGGGAATGGGTTACATGCTACTGTTCGTGGTGTTGGCACGGTAGATCTGAAGTTTACTTCGGGAAAGATCGTGCAATTGAAGAACGTGCTGCATGTCCCTTCTATCAAGAAGAATCTCGTTAGTGGCTCCCGTCTTATGAAAGATGGTTTTAAGTTGGTCTTTGAGTCCAATAAAGTTGTACTATCTAAGTATGGAACTTTTGTTGGAAAGGGCTATGAATGTGAGGGAATGTTTCGCTTCTCTCTAGAAGACTTCTATGATAATGTTGTGAACCATGTAAGCACTAGTGTTAATGAAACTAATGTTTAGCATTCACGACTTTGTCATGTTAATTTCGGTTGTATGACGCGGCTTGCTGATATGAGTTTAATTCCGAAATTCACCTTTGTCAAAGGCTCTAAGTGCCATGCTTGTGTGCAAGCAAAGCATCCTCGCAAGCCTCACAAGCCTGCGAAGGAAAGAAACTTGGCACCACTAGAGCTCATACATTCAGATCTATGTAAGATGAATGGTGAGTTGACAAGAGGTGGAAAGAAATATTTCATTACTTTGATTGATGATTCCAATAGGTATTGTTATGTGTATCTCCTGAAAACTAAAGATGAGGCTCTTGATTTCTTTAAAATCTATAAGGCTGAAGTTGAGAATCAACTTGAAAGAAAGATAAAAAGGGTTCGGTCCGATCGTGGTGGAGAGTACTATTCTAATGAGTTCAATTATTCTGTGCGGAACATGGTATAATCCATGAGAGGACGCCTCCCAATTCCCCACAATCCAATGGGATTGCGGAAAGGAAAAACCGTACTCTAACAGATTTGGTTAACGCCATGTTAGATGTTTCGGGTTTATCCAAGGAATGGTGGGGGGAGGCTATATTGACTTCGTGTCATGTCCTAAACCGTGTTCCAATCAAGAATAAAGAGATTACTCCTTATGAGGAATGGGAAAAGAAAATACCAACACTCTCCTACCTACGAACTTGGGGATGTTTGGCTAAAGTGAATTTTCCAACCACCAAAAAGCGAAAGCTTGGACCAAAAACCGTGGACTGTGTCTTTCTTGGCTATGCTGCCCATAGCATTGTTTATAGATTTCTTGTGGTGAAATCTGGAGTGGACGACATGAATGTTGGCACCATCTTTGAATCAAGAGATGCTACATTCTTTGAGGATATATTTCCTATGAGAGATATGCATGGCATGTCTAGTTGGGAATCTGATCCAATACATGAAACCCCTATGGAGTCTGGTGAGGAATCTGATGATGAGAGTTCAGATTCTGATGAAGATGACAATGAAGCTCCCACAAGGAGTAAGAGACAAAGGACTGCAAAGTCTTTTGGTAATGATTTCATTGTGTATCTTGTGGATGATACTCCCACTACCATTTCAGAAGCTCTCGCATCTCCTGATGCAGACTACTGGAAGGAAGCGGTTCAAAGCGGGATGGATTCCATCTTGGCTAATGGAACGTGGGAGCTAACTGAGCGTCCTTATGGGTGCAAACCTGTAGGATGTAAATGGGTATTTAAGAAGAAGCTTCGAGCTGATGGTACTATTGAGAAGTACAAAGCTCGGCTTGTAGCCAAAGGCTATACCCAAAAGGAAGGCGAAGATTTCTTCGATACCTACTCACCTGTGGCGAGATTGACCACCATTCGAGTACTACTGTCATTGGCTGCCTCACACGGTCTTCTCGTTCATCAAATGAACGTTAAGACGACTTTCCTAAATGGAGAATTGGACGAGGAAATTTACATGGAACAGCCTGATGGTTTCGTACTACAAGGTTAAGAAAGAAAGAAAGGTGTGTAAATTAAAGAAATCTTTGTATGGTCTCAAACAAGCTCCCAAACAATGGCATGAGAAGTTTGAAAGAACTTTGACATCTGTGGGCTTTGTTGTCAATGAAGCTGACAAATGTGTGTACTACTGCCATGGTGGGGGTGAGGGAGTTGTCCTATGCTTGTATGTGGATGACATACTAATTTTCGGGACAAGTCTCAAAGTGATTGAGGAGGTAAAAACCTTCTTATCTCAATGTTTCGAGATGAAAGATCTTGGAGAAGCTGATGTTATATTGAAGGGATTTCTATTTTCGTGCCCTCGGGTCCTTAGTTGTACTCAGTTTTCCCCAGCTCCTTAGTTTTTCCTCAGTTTTCCCCAAGCCCTTGTCTGAACCCGCAGAAGGAGCTCGGACGGAAGGAATCCGTTAAGTTGACCGTTCCGTGCTGACGAGTGGGGTCGTGTCGTTTGTGGGGTCGTGTCGTGTGGGACCGCGTAGTGTGGGGCTGGTAGGAAGGGACCGCGTGGGACAGGACGAGACCATGTTTGTGGGGCCGTAGCGTGTGGAGCCGTGTGGGTCCGGGACGGGAGCACGAGTGGTTTCGTCTCTTTCGCCCGGATTAGCGGTTTTCAATGTACCTTTTTCCTCTCTCTCGCTCGATCTCATTCATATTTGATAGCCCAAATTGGTAGCAAATCTAGAGCAGCTTGTCCTTACGTTTTTTAACGCCACTCATTTCTTTATGCCTTCGTTTTTACCCAATCGGGTAGGAAATCCAGGGCACAAATCCGGAGAGAAAATATAGGATAAGCTGCATACAGACAACCAACATAGCATAGATATATTCAGGACAGATCCAAAAGTAGTACCGATAGATCCAACATAAGCTACATTTTACATGAATTTAAGCTGCTCTACGAGATAGAGCGAGTCACATACGAGAGTGCGATAGGCACGTTCAACGCCTCCGGGTAGCGCGTGTGACTCGCTTGGAGGTTGCGCGGTGAATCCCAAGTGCTTTGTATTTGGCCATGTACGCATGCACGTTCACGGTCCTTCCAACTCTAGCGCCACATCTGCCAATGGATTCAGCATGGTTCACCAGCGAGTTGAAGTCGGTGGCGGGGAGCTTCCGTTGCAGAAGGGGCACTTGTAAATGCCTCGAGCAAAGGGGCCATCGTAATGGCCGGACTGCAGCCTCCTGAGGACGTGACGAGTCTTGGTGTGGAAGGACTCGTCGTCGTTGTCGACATCGCTGCTCTGCACCTGTCACGTAGCACCAAAGATCGTGCAAAAAAACGGAGTCAATTGCAACGATGATGGAAAAGAGAGTGAACAAAAAATCATGCATGATAATATGGGCTCGAAAAAAAGAGGTAGCCTCGAGTTACATTGGACACACTTATATCCAGGATTTGAGTCAGCAAACCAAAGATCATGCACAACAAATTTGTACACACCAATTGTTTATCGACCAAACCACTGAATCAATTTATGCCCAAATATTCATCATCATCGGCACAAATCTTAAACAAAAGCAAATCACGAACACTAATAACGCAAGATCTAACACAAAAGGATCGAACTAGGAACAGACGAACAGTAATAACGCAAGATCTAACACAAAAGGATTGAACTAGGAATAGACGAACCGTAATAACGCTAGATCTAACACAAAATGATTGAAATGAGATAAGAACAAGGGAACAAAGGGTTACCTCCGGCTCGTTGTCGACGATGCCGGTGTCGTAGGGGTTCTCCGGCGCGTCGTATTGCACCGGTTCGTACGGGTCCCAAGCGACGGGGACCGGACGGTGGCGGCGGCCGATGCGCCGGCTGCTACGTTGGAAGCGGCGACGGGGGCCTGGACGGGGCGGCGGCCGATCCGCCGGCTGCTACGTTGGAAGCGAGGGACAGGGGCCCGGACGGGGGCCGCGGCCGATCCGCCGGCTGCTACGTTGGAAGCAGCGACAGGGGCCTGGACGGGGGCGGCGGCCGATGCGCCGGCTGCTACGTTGGAAGCAGCGGCGAGGGACCCGGACGGGGGCGGCGGCCGATGTGCCGACAATGGGCATCTCATTCTTCTCCATCGCCGGCGGTTTTCTTCGGGGTTTTTCTTCGGTTGTGGAGAAGATGATGGGACAGAGAGAGGCGGTTGCGGTGAGCCAGTGAGAACGTGCGTCGAGGGAGAGAAAGAGGGGCTCTATAAAGACGAAGGTGGCGTGTACCGCAACACGCGTCCGCTATGCACGGCTGCAGCGTGCACCACTACCCGAGTCTAACCCTGGGACGTTTGGTGTACTCAGTTATAACCTCAGGCCTTATACAGAAATTTTATCCGTACTCGGTTTTCCCCTCGAGGACTTAGACCGGCAAGTGCAATATACTCAGTTTTACCCTCAAGTAGCTGGTCAACGGAGAGTCAACAAATGAGATTAACATAGCTAATTGAGTCATTTCATGCGCAAAAAAATCCAAAAAAATAAAAACATAGTGGCAACTAATCATGGAGTCTTCCTACGCAACCCGCCACCTAGAAAACCTTAACAAACATATATAAATCAAGTTTTACCACAAATTGCCACTTCTCAGAATCACTAGTGTAGCTATGAAGATGATTGGTTTTCCACCCAAACCCCTTTGCAAAACATCTTTCCCAAAACATAGTTTGTCTAAATGATGCCATAATTGTCACACTCATGTATATTTGAATTGCAAATAATTTGATGTAGCCCGAGTATGAATTATATTGTACAAAACACACATTTTTCATTTTGTAATTCTTTTGTTTGAATCCCTTAGTCTATTTACTATTTATGTGCCCTTGGATTCTTAGTACTACTCAGCTTTGCCCTCAAGTACCGTCACAAATGCTCCGAGAAGCCCAAACTTATCCCGATTGGTTGAGCCGTTGTCACACGGATCGACTCCACGAACCGTTGATCCACTGATCTAACGGGCAGTATACCCCTATCCGTCTCTTCGTGGCAACCTCTCTCTCTCTCTCTCTCTCTCTCTCTCTCTCTCTCTCTCTCTCTCTTCGTGGCCACCCCTCTCCCTCTCTCTGTCGGTGGAGAATGCCCACCCCTCTATTTATGTGCAATAACGAGTTTGCCACTTAATATAGTTTGGGATATAGTATTGGTATAAACATGAGGCATACATATTTGCGGATTTCGGTGATTGCATTATTTGTCACCCCTCTAACAATTATCAACTATCTTTAGCTGTCCTTTTCTTTTAGGGAATATAGTTTGGGATATAGTATTGGTATTTTGAAACGGCCTAAAAGTGGTATAATTTTGTTATAAACATGAGGCATACATATTTGCGGATTTCGGTGATTGCTATCAACTATCTTTAGCTGTCCTTTTCTTTTAGGGAATATAGTTTGGGATATAGTATTGGTATTTTGAAACGGCCTAAAAGTGGTATAATTTTGTTATAAACATGAGGCATACATATTTGCGGATTTCGGTGATTGCATTATTTGTCACCCCTCTAACAATTATCAACTATCTTTAGCTGTCCTTTTCTTTTAGGGAATATAGTTTGGCATATTGTATTGGTATTTTGAAGGGACCCTATTTTGAAAGGGATCCCATTTTGAAACGGCCTAAAAGTGGTATAATTTTGTTATAAACATGAGGCATACATATTTGCGGATTTCGGTGATTGCATTATTTGTCACCCCTCTAACAATTATCAACTATCTTTAGCTGTCCTTTTCTTTTAGGGAATATAGTTTGGGATATGGTATTGGTATTTTGAAACGGCCTCGAAAGTGGTATAATTTTGGTATAAACACGAGGCATACATATTTGCGGATTTCGGTGATTGCATTATTTGTCACCCCTCTAACAATTATCAACTATCTTTAGCTTTCCTTTTCTTTTAGGGAATATAGTTGGTAATTTCGGTGAATGCACACACTAACTTTGAAAACAACTACAAGTACATGTAACCGAATAATGGATTTGTAAGGTATCCCTTGTAACAACTTCTAGCGCCTGGTGAGCAATGATAAGAATCCGATCGTAATTATACAACAAAAAAAAACCAGCCATCAGGTTAGCTTGCTTCTTCAACTCGATCAGCTGCCTTAACTGCTTGTTCATTTTCTTCAGTTCTCCCTTCACTTCCACCAGTTCTGCATTGGGAGCATTAGGCATAATCGGAACGGCTCCTCTCTCCGCCGCATTCTCTACAGCAAGTCCCCCCCCTCCCAAATTGCGCCCCCCAATAGCGCCAATTGATTCCTGCAACTGAAGCCTCTGAACGTACACATCGATCCACTCGAAATGCCTGCATTTCTTCAAGATCTGAAAACAACAACGTGAACCCTAAATCCCAAATTCGAGGGAATAACAAGAAAATCGAGAGAAAACGAGAGAAATTGGAGCGAGATCTAACCTTATCCCCCTCTCTATATGGCAAGCTCTCGCATGCAACGAACTCACGTCCACGGTTGCCGTTCTCGTCCGTCTTACGGATCGACCGCTTCGAGGCTCCTAGCGTGGGCGGTCGGGGCATCTTGTCAAAGGCACGGGTCCATACTTGCGGCCATGAAGAACGGGAGGTCGAAGAGAAACTAGACATCACCCGCCTACCGGAGAAGGGCTGCCGCCGGCGGAGAAGAAGAACAATGGGGCGCGGAGAAAGAAAGGGGAAGCAATGGCACGGGCACGGGCGCGGGGCTGGCTCGGGCTCCCATTTTGCAACGGTCACCCGGGTAAGCTGTGGGTCCGGCGCGCTAACGTGGACAAGTTGTGGGTCCCACGATGATCTGGATAAGTGGAGACGTGTCCACTGCGGGGCACC
Organism: Lolium rigidum; assembly: GCF_022539505.1. Taxonomy (NCBI): domain Eukaryota; kingdom Viridiplantae; phylum Streptophyta; class Magnoliopsida; order Poales; family Poaceae; genus Lolium; species Lolium rigidum. The sequence goes on along the minus strand of NC_061511.1, from coordinate 90,829,930 downwards.
AACAGCGGCCCCACTTGCCAGCACCAACCAACGTCAACTAAACGGGATTCCTTCCGTCCGAGCTCTTTCTGCGGGTTACAGACAAGGGCTTGGGGAAAACTGAGGAAAAACTAAGGAGCTGGGGAAAACTGAGTACAACTAAGGACCCGAGGGCACGAAAATAGAAATCCCTATATTGAACATCAAGTTATTGAGAGATGAGAATAATGGGATTACACTTGTGCAATCTCATTATGTTGAGAAGGTGTTGAACATATTTGGCTATGCTGATTGCAAATCTTCTCTCACACCTTATGATCCTAGTGTCTTGCTTCGAAAGAATGAAAAGGCAACTAGAGATCAATTAAGATACTCTCAAATCACTGGTTCACTCATGTATTTAGCTTGCGCTACGAGGCCTGATATCTCGTTTGTTGTATGCAAACTTAGCCAGTTTGTGGCCAACCCGGGAGATGATCATTGGCATGCTCTTGAGAGAGTAATGCACTATCTAACGGGAACCATGAGTTATGGAATCCATTATACCGGGTATCCAAGAGGACTTGAAGGGTATAGTGATTCCAATTGGATTTCTGATGTTAAGATGAAGGCCACAAGTGGATATGTTTTCACTCTTGGTGGTGGCGCTGTTTCCTGGAAGTCTTGCAAGCAGACCATCTTAACGAGGTCAACTATAGAAGCAGAACTCACAGCATTAGATACATCTACTGTCGAAGCGGAATGGCTTCTTAAGCTCTTGATGGACTTGCCTATGGTTGAAAAACCAATACCGGCTATCCTCATGAACTGATCAAACTGTGATTATTAAAGTGAAAAGTTCTAAGGATAATATGAAAAGTTCCAAACATATCAAGAGGAGACTGAAGTCTATCAGAAAACTGAAAAACTCCGGAGTGATAGCATTGGATTATGTCCAAGGTGCTAAAAATCTGGCAGATCCTTTCACAAAAGGACTATCAAGAAACATGATAGACCTTGCATCGAGGGAGATGGGTTTGAGACCCACTTGAGTTGCCGAGGGGGTAACCCAACCTATATGATCGGAAACTCCGTGAACTAGGACCTGGGAAAACAAACCGGAGCAACTGAATTGAGAGAAAATTTAATACTCCCACTCCGCTGCAGATGCAATTCTCTCATAGCTACTGTAAGGCAGGTTGACAATGTCTTAATGTGTTCTGAGCGGCTCTTGGTGAGCGAAGACGCTGTCCTACATGGCGATCGTTTGAAGAACACACCTATACGAGCGACACTACTGGTCATAGTGTGGGAGATTTGGGTGAATCTCTAGTAAGCTCATGAAGGGCAGAGGAGTATGACTTATAAGCTACACCCGAGGGGAAGGCTAAGGTAGCCTAGTACCGTGCTGGCATTGAGCGAAACTTGCTGCACAAAGATTGACAATTCAAGGCATAGTCCATTGTTCAGTTGTAGTCAAGCGTAACTCCTTGTCTAGGTGGAAGTTCAACTTAACAGTCTCCACTGAAGTGCAGGTATATTAAACAGTGAATGGAACTAATGTGTCATCTGATGTGCATATGAGATCTGGTGGGGGATTGTTGAATGTAGATGGGCTGCAGCCCAGTAAGGCAGCCCATGTAGTCTACAATTCCTGAAATCTCAAGGCCCATCACGTTGGCAGCTTGGGACAGCCTTGGGGGACAAAGTTTAGTCCCACATTGCTAGTTGGGAGAGAGTTGGAGTGGTATATAAGGGCTGCTGTTCTAGTCATTCCAAGTGAGTGAGAATAGAAGGAGCCCTCGCGCACTCCTCCTCCTCCGCCCGCCCCGCCTCGCCTCGTCACGCACGTCGCGTTTCGTGACTCGAGTTCGAGTTCGAGTCACACTCAAGGAAGCCTAAATTTTTGCTTGGTGCACTAACTGAGTTGGGTACGTATCGACCTGCATGTGCATGCTCGCCGCGTGTCCCTGGCTTCCTACGCGTGGCAACGTTGGGGCGGCTCTCCTCCCAGGCTATACAAGGCGACCGATCAGATCTGGAGAACAGTGCTCTTAGATCTCTCTCGCGAAGTTACTTTTGCTGTGCTAATCTCTAGTCTTTCTCATCCCGGCGACTGCGTGCACAGCCGTCCGGGAGAGCAGGCCTCCGAAACCCCGTCCGTTGAGATCCTGCACCGGGAGACGGGCGATAAGGTTTTTGGGGAGCGTCTCGGCGCGACTGCTCGCTGCTGTTCGTGCTCTTCTTCGCCGGTTCGACTGCTTCATCGACGACTCCGACTACACCATGGGCGACATCAACAACTCTCATGGTGGTGGTGGTGGTGGTGCTGGTGAGACCTTCCCGGTCGCGATGTACGTGCTTTTCCTCTCCTACCTTGCACTGCTACTTGTTCCATGTTCAGATCTGATGCATGTGCTTAGTCTGATGTGTGTGGTTAAGTATGCTTGTGCATCTGTAATATTGCTTTCGGTAATTAAACTCACACGGAAATTGCCTAATATTCCAACAACTGTGACATACTCCATTAGGAAGCATCCCATAAATAAACTATTGGGAAACTGTTTTTATCTTTAGGTGTTCGACGTACTGTTTCCTTGGCTCGTAGTGAGCAGCTAAGCTTCTTCGAACTCTAGTACTCGCTTCCTATTATCGAGGCTCATGATTTTTTTCTTGACTGGATTCTTTAAAAACACGTTATTAACGTTTGTATTGATTGAGTTGGAATAAAATTAAGAACTAGGTAATTTAATTTGTATTGCATGCCAAGACTGCTTGGTGCAAACCAAACATTGGCACTATTCTACCCAAATTTTGGAAGAGCAATGGCTACAATCCAAACAACAAGACCTTACCAAAATTTTGGTCATGCCCTTGGTTTGGTCATGCCAAAAATTTGGTAGGGCTAGCTTGGGCTTAAACCAGCCGATTGAGGCGAAGCTCGGCTGAACGGGTTGCCGGCCGCCACTCGATTCGACAGCCAGCCATCACCAACGCCGGCGGCGGCGCTCGAATCCGCAGCCACTTGGCACTGACGCCTCTCTTATGCGTCCCCACCTCCGGCATCTCCTTTACGGCTGCGCACTTGGATATAGGTATGTTCCTTGATTATCAATACATATCCCCACTTCAGTTTTAGATTCCTCCCCCCATTCTTCATTTTTTTCGATAAAGGAGCATCGCCCCAGCCTCTGCATCAATAGATGCACACGGCTTGCTTTATTAAATATAGTATCAAGTCACTTAAAGTTTATCATGTGCATCTAATCTTATATAATTTTATTTTATTGGCTGTGGTGATCATCATAACCGTGAAAATGTCAGAGACGGTTAGTTAGGAAATCAGATTGCATCTAATCTCTATGCTAGGCAATATATGCAGTACTGAGTGGCAAATGGATTCGTATGATGGACTGGTTACTGTTGGCACATCCACATCGCTAGAGGATCAATCATTGCAGGCAAAGCAGTCAAGATCGAGAAGGAAAACTGATCGAGCATTGGGCTCATGGTTGGTGGCTTCATGTATATATGCTTGCTTGTGTTTATCTAATTTTCCTTGTTGCTATCCGCCTATCCTGCTGCTTGCTGCTTTCGTGCCTGTGTTTGCTAGCCTACTGGTTGTGTGTATCAGACAATTCTGCATCCATTGCATTGCTTTGCTGCTGCTAGCAAGCTGTTTTCTTCAATGAATTGTTATGCCAAGTTGTTATAGTATTCATAATGTTTTTTTAGTTCTATGGCGTAGGCGTTGGCGTATGCTGGGAGTCTGCTTGACTGGATGTGCTTCTCATCTGCTATTGGGCGGCCTGGGAAGACATTTGGTTTTTGGTTGATGTGTGTTGGTGAATTGTCACCCCTTCATCCCTCTGTAGGTTTAGTGAGGTGGCTTCGAGTTTGATCTTTTGTATTGCTCTTGTAAGGTGTTATGAATAATCTAATAAAAAGCCGTGTGCATCCCTTGGATGCAGAAGCTGGGGCGATATTTCCCCCATTTCTCTACTACTTAAAAAGAAGGAACGTGTTCCCCCTTCTCCCCCTACTTTGGTCGTCCTTTGGTCGTCCTTTTGTTCGTCCAACCTCTCGTCCTCACGCGAAGCACCGACAGGTGGGCCAAACCAGCAGAAATCTCCTCATCGTGCCCCAACCTCAACCCCAATCCTGGATCTCACGATACCACCTGTGGCCGCCTAGCATGTGCCTCGGCGCCAGGGGCAGGCCGCCGCCGTTGTGCTCCTCCTCGCGTGCCCTGCCATTGGATAGCTCCTTCCCCTCATCCCCGACCACCGCTGCGGCAACGACGACGGCGAGGATGGATACAAGGCGGCAGCGTCGTCTCCAGTGCAATCCGGAGCGCGCCATCCCTGCCGCCGAACCGGCTAGCTTTCCCACGCAACCACTCTATCTACCGGCCGCCGCCACATGCACTACACCGGCCGCTAGCCCGGGTGCCAGATCGATGGCCGCAGGGGATAGATCGATGGACGACGAGATCTTCACCCAGCGTGTCCTTCCTCTCCGCCGCCGCATGGACTACACCGGTCGCTAGCCCGGGGGCCAGATCGACGGCTGCAGGGGCTAGATCGATGGACGGCGAGATCTTCACCCAGCCTCCTTCCTCTCCGCCGCGCAGGTGCTGCCGGCGCGCACAGCGGCCATGATGCCGAAGGCTGGCGACCTGGTCGAAGATGAGTAATGGTTGGTAACTTCGTCAGATTGTGCGTTCATGATTTCTACGTGTTCTTTTCCTGGATCAAATCATATAGCATCTGTGATTCATCGTATAACATGCCTTGGTACACTTGTTCTGTTGAAACACGAATTGAAGCACAATCAGATGTTTGACAGAGCTTTCCCCGTATGCAAAGTTATCTGAACATTGTCCTCTTATATATGTAATGCAGCAATACATGCGTTGTTTGTTCAAGTGCATCCTTCATTGAATGAATTGAAATTTGTCATGCTATTTTACTCTGCACCTTTAGTTTATGAGTTCTGTAATGGTACAACTTTCTGCTCTCATACTTGATATTGACATTCTACATGCTCTGATTGAATATAGATGAATTGGTAAAGGCTTTTCATGCAAATGCTCATGATGCTTAATCAATTTTAGCAGTAAGTTATATTGACTTTGAATAATAATAAATAGACAGTCCTTGGATTGCATGAAGAGATTCGAGCACAACATTCAGTGATGTCAAGAAGTTTGATAAAGCTAAAGTCGAACTTGAAGAAATAGTTCACTCCTACGAGATCCCAAGGTGAGCTTTTATCAATTAGCTTCATACTCTATCTGGAGGTACCTACACTATGTAGTTGTTACTTAGCTACGTGGAATGGTTACAGACTAAGTTTCATGTCTCATTAGTGTCACATTGGGATGATTTTGTGTACTTACTGTGATTACAGACTGAATATCATGTCTCATTAGTGATGTAGTTGTTACTTAGCTTCGTGGAATGATAATAGAGTAAACCATGTAGAAGCTTCTCTGAAATTATATGTACAGAAATTAACAAATTTTATTAATATAAAATCAAATTTGTACATTCTTCTGGGTGTATGTACTCTCTTTAATACCATTTTTTTTGCAGAGCTAAAAGCAGCCAGAATAAATTTATCTTTTACATTATCATGGAATCTGTCTTGTTTTTAGTTTTTATGCACATGATACAACTTAATGAACTTGATTCCCCTCGTTCACTCTAAGTAGCATTTGTGGTCAGCTAGCTTGAGTTACAATGTGCAGTAATATGTTAAACAAATACAGGAACCGTTTTATCCTACTAAGCTGAGGCAAGAAGCCTACGGTAAAGTTGTCAAAAAAAAGCTGAGGCAAGAAGCCTTACATGGAAAGGACTCCCGCCAATCTCTTAACACTGATAGTTTATCCATCCGTTGAGCGGGAAGAGCCGTGGGAAGTCATTGATTGAAGATTTGAGGGAAGAAAGTTGTATGTGGTATGTGAAAATCGTGCCAAAGGTTAGTTGCAAGCCTGGCAATTAAATTTTATGTTATTCTGGTATGCTTTGCTTTTCAAATATTGCGTGAATGCCTACGGTCAGATTTTAGTTATGGTAATGAAAAAATAATGTCTCTAGGTGCATGGTTGGTAGACTTTCCTTCGATGTTATGTTCAGAATTTTACTGCTATTTCCATGTCACGTATTTAGAATACCATTCGTGTCCTGAGTGTTGGTGTTTTATTTGTTTCCTCTAAAACTGTAGAGTTTCAGTTTAGAATAGATGATTTTGCATGCCCTGTATTTATCACTTCGCAAACCGCTTAATATTTTAGAATCAGGAGCATAGCAACAGCCAGATACTTGAGGTCTGAAGTTTAGGCGGAGATCCAGTACTTCTATCAACACCGGCAACTCAAGCCACCCCCGGCCGTCAGTTTAGGTCTCCTAGAATCTGTATTGGTTCTTTCTTTGCCACCCCGGCTTCGAAGGTATCGGTTCTTTCTTCGATACATCCCTTTTTTTTCCAGCGGATTCTTCCATGCATGTAATTCTGCCCCCTATTAATATTGGTACGACGGCAGATTTTTCATCTTCCCGACAAACAATTGGGTATGTTGCGATTTTGAACAATTTTGCTATTGCTGTTTTAGGATGAAATTGCTTTAAGTGTTTTGGTCACTTCCATCGTAGAGTAATGAGTTTTGTTGGACGATTTCCAAAAATATTTTGCCATGTCTGATCAATGCTAGAGAAAATAATGGGTGTAGGGGATGAATTGTGCATGATATCTGTGTTGGTACATTCTGTTTTCCATGAAAAAATTGATGACTTCTTATTGTTAAGGTTCAAGAGTAACAGTATTATTCATAGGTTCTTCGGACATCCAGGGCAAAAAACTTCCATAGTCCAGTTTGCCATTCACTAAAATTCAAGAACTAAGACTGACTGCAGGTTTATTTCACTGCGTGCATTGGTCAAATCAGGCCGAATCAAGCATGGCTGCGTGGGAGATTTCACTTTTGTTTGCCATGGCTATATTTTCCTTTTTCGAGAACCGAGCTGTGATTGGTTGGTTAGAGCACACACATGTTAGCTCACCCAACCGCGTTTGAGGTGCAGCTTCCGCAGGGTTCCCCATTTCTTTCTAACAATGTATAGTTAAGGGTGGGAACATTCCGCCCTTTAGCTACTGGTATGTTGTAAGCATTGGTAACTTGCTCATTAAAATATTTGTAGTAGAGTAATTAATTGTGCCACATAAGAAGCAGATCGTGCTATCATTCAAAACATCATCTTGAATAACGCTCATAACAAATTCATTATTATATCATTCAAAACGCCCGAAGTTCCCTTGAAACGAGAATAGTTTTCGGTGTTTCATGCTGAATAAGCAAAGCAAAAATATCAGTACTTCTCTTCATACCAATCATATATTCCTGGCACGCAATAGTATGCATGGGGCTGCCCAGAATGGTGCCGGTATATTATTTGAGAACTGGGGTGATCTTTTCTTGTCATATCCGACGTTTTGGTTTTGTAGCAGTGCATATGTTTTTCCCAGATTTGACTGCAATTATGAGACTTTTTTTTTTGGACAATTTTTCAAGGTTTATTGGTTATTCTTGAAAAAACAAATGTAATCAGGTGCATTTCAAATTATTTTGTGAAGTTTTGAATTTACACATGTGAAGTTTTTAAATTAAACTGCTCTGAATATTTATGTGTGTGTGCTTGGTCAAAGATTATTTGAGAACTGGGGTGATCTTTTCTTGTCAGATCTAACGTTTTGGTTTTGTAGCAGTGCATATGTTTAACCAGATTTTACTGCAATTACGAGACATTTTTTCGGTGATTTTTTCAAGGTTTATTGATAAATCATGAAAAAACAAATGTAATCAGGTGCATTTCAAATTCGTTTGGGAAGCTTTTTCTTAAAAGAACATGGTTGATTGCTGGGTCATGAGCGCTAGCATGATGCTTAGCTGATAAGAAGAACCTTCCATTTGGATATCACATATTCTGCTCAGGAGAAACCCATTGCTTTCATTGGCAGATCGGGATATATTCTGTTGTGGATCTTCAGCTTGGTTACAAACGCATTTCATATATTTTGCACATTTTTTTTTGGGTAGATGCAGATATATTTGGATAAAGGGGGTAGCACATATTCATTAAGCATCATGGTAAGAGCCACACCGTTTATAGTGCATCTATTTCTTTTGAGTTTTGGGCAAGTACTATCCCGCTAAAAGATTTTGATTTTGTAGCATGCATGAGTTTTTTCTCCTCGAATAGCCTGCACGTGTTTTATAATAATTTTTTAGAGGTTTTTTGCCCTCCAGAATATATATATGTTGTACTTTTAGCTTATGGGACAATATGCTTGTATTGATCATTGGCAGTAAGTGTAATTGTCATTTGAAAAGGATTTAGTAAGACTCAATAAGATAGCTCTAATTGTCATGAACTTCTTAGCATCTTATTATTGTCAAAGGAAGTCATACTTTTTTTAGAATAATGCTATATTTGTATTTGCAGTTCTATTATTGATCATTTGGTTTTTATTATCTTTCATAGGGAGCTAGCGGGTCTTGTTAGAAAGGAGGGATCTTTTTTTTATAAACAAGAAAATGGAGCTAGAGGGAGCATAGTTGCTGCTGAAGTGGAAGCAACACAAGATAGTCTGACACAACATCATGGTCGAAAACGGCAACATATTTACAATGCTTAAATTCATCCATGCCGAGTTTATCAAAGCATGGTTAAAAATCATCATTTTGTAACAATCCGTAGGTATTTAGTTAATCTTTATACATGCTTTAGTTACTAATTTAGACATTCATATAGAATTCTATCGTTTACACAACTTCCTTTCAGAAAAAAAGATAAGACAGTGGGAGGGAAATGCAGGAGCTACTTTCTTTTTATGCTACGGTGCAAATACTTACGATTTCTATCTAGAAGGGTAATGAGCTTGCACATCATAGGGGCGATGTATAAGAAAGCAGTACCTTGTCAGGTCTCTTTGGTGAAGGTAAGGATGTTGAGGCCGAATTGTGTGGCCAGAATTGGAGTTCCCCGACGGCCACAACTAAGATGTGGATAGAGAGGCGGGAGCGACCACGAACAACCAGATCTATGGTCTCGGATGGAGGATGGTCACGGCGACGATAGTGTGGTGCCGGTGTCTAGCGATGCACCTACTAGGTGTGGTCTCTAAAGGCTACCGCACACGAAACTGGGGCGAGGACGTGATGGAGAGGCATGGGAGGGACCGGTCTCTGCTCGGTCTTCTCGAGATAGTGGTGGAGCACGATAAAGTGGTTGACCTCGAGAGAGCGAGGATGCGGTCAGTTTTACATCGTTTACATTCCTTTTCTGCAAAGGGTTTCCAGAAAAAAGTGTTAGGATTTCTTTTTCTTCAAAGAGTGAGGAGTACCTTTTGTATGTTTTACACAGAAGGCTAAGCACTCGTGTTTTGTGAGACAATAATACATCCGAAAGGAGAGGTTATTGAGTTGACAGTTATGACGGCTCAAAACACAAGTGTGGGACTTACCGCGGAAGAGTAACAAGAAGATCTAGATCTTAGAACCATGCAGATGCACAATAATATTATCTTGTTATTGCGGTCACTATTATCATGACGTAGTAGATTATGATATCCTTGATTTATTTTAAATTTTCATAATAAGTTGTGAATTATATATGTGCATTGAGAAATAAAATTTGAGAACCCGTGGCAACGCACGGGCATTTGTACTAGTCAAAAAAAAAGTTCTAGAATGATGCATCTGTGTGTCAGTTTGATCCTTCCATCATAGTTCCATAGACATCAATTAGCTGTGGAAAAGAGGTGAAATATGATTGGAAATAAGCAGTTCCTTTTGATGGTTTAATCTGCAGCTTGCAACATTATTTCTTCAGCACAATTTGAGCACAACTCATGATCTTATAGCGTACATTTGAGGTGGACTTGAAATGGAATTCAGTCGTTGCTAATTTAGATCTCCCATTGGGAGTACATATTTACTTCTAAAGGAATATGTGTGGCACTAAATCTATTGAAGGAATAAAGAAATATATGATATCTTACTGTTTAATGCATGTACTCTTCCGAGAAAATTGAGTTGAATGTTTTTACTATTCTTCTGTATGTCTCATATTTTAGAAGGAAATCAAATTGTTGTATCTTAGCTCCAGATCATCAAGCTTTGAATGGTGTATGTTAAGATTAAGGAAAATGCTACCCGGTTCGCCAACAGTTTTCATGTGTTATATACGTGTGCATGCCAGGCTTCCTCCTATTATTCTCAAGGTTTAGGAATCACACAATCATTTTTGGGGCTGCCCGAGGAAGCATTGGCAAAATGATAGGTGACAATTCTAACACAAATAAGATAATTGAGGAAAAATTAACAACCATTTACATTAGGCTACATGGAAGTGTTTTTCGGTGTATGTTATTATCCAATGCATTTTACGGCATGTGTTAACATTTGGAACGATGCCATATCCAGGCATAGCTTATCCCAATTTCTATTACGTGCTGGGTCTCTGGCTTGTCTTAGACGGTGACCTCTCGTTTTAACCGTCGGATCAAAATCTGACCGCTCGCGTTCCTCCTCGCTAACGTCCAACGGCCGCTGACGACGACATCCGCACGCGTGGCCTAGTCGGCTTCTTCTTCGCCTCTCTGTCCAAACCCAATTCCCCTCTCCCTCACATCGCGCTGCTCGGCTTCTCCCCCAAATCGATGGATCTCCTCCCGTAAATCACCGCGCCGCTGCCGGAGCTCGTCGCCGGGGAGCCGTAGGTCTGCTCTGGTGAGTAGAATCGGTGTCGTGGACGCGGGGATCGACTCGCCGTCGGTGTGATTTCGTCCCATTCGAGGTGGAGAGGAGGCGTCCGCGACGACGATTTGTTCTGCGTCGAGCCCGCGTCGATCCACAGCTGGTACGCTGGTTAGTGCTTCGATTTCGCGCGCCCTGCCCCTCTTACGTGCTTTGATTTCGTCCCGATAGCTAGAGGTGTTCGTCCGCCGAGATGATTTTGGCCGTGGCGGAGATTTTTTTGGTCGTATGCCTGTTGATTTTGTGGCGGAAACTCATCGGCGGCTTGGTATAGTTTTGCATTAGTCCCACTGTTGTGTTTTGATTCGCACCGGATCATGTCGATTTTGATGATTAGTATCTCGATTTGCACTTGTACTGTTTGATCATTGTCAGAAGTAGCTCGAGAAGTAGCATATCGAGTTATTGTAGTAGTACTTGTAGCAGATCGAGTTTATGGTAGTAGCACTTGTAGCAGATCGAGTTGCCCTGCTAACAGTAGTAGATTCTAGTAGTTCATCCTACGCCCCATAGATGAAATCCAAATCCAATGATGGCTGTCATGTATTTTTAGAGTAGTTCAAGTTCTTCGTGATGTACATTTTTAGTAGTTCAAGTTGCTCAAATCATCACTGTCATGTACTTTTAGAGTAGTTCAAGTTCTTCGTGATGTACATTTTGAGTAGTTCAAGTTGCTCAAATCATCACTGTAATGTACTTTAGAGTAGTTCAAGTTCTTCGTGATGTACATTTTGAGTAGTTCAAGTTGCGCAAATCATCACTGTCATGTACTTTAGAGTAGTTCAAGTTCTTCGCGATGTACATTTTTGAGTAGTTCAAGTTGCGCAAATCATCACTGTCATGTACTTTAGAGTAGTTCAAGTTCTTCGCGATGTACATTTTTGAGTGCTGTTTGCATGTATTTTTTTAATAATGTGGGTGTATAAAATTTGATTAACATGTTGTTTTTTGTATCTGCATTTTGAAGTCAGCAAGGTTTTATAGGAAGATTGATTTTACCTTTTGCATGTATATTTAAGTACTGGTTGATGTATAAAACTTCATTAACTTATTATTGTTGTATCTGCATTTTCAAGTCAGCAAGTTTTTATAGGAAGATTGATTTTACTTTTTGCATGTATATTTTTAAGTACTGGTTGGTGTATAAAACTTCATTAACTTATTATTGTTTGTACCTGCATTTTCAAGTCTGCAAGGTTTTATAGGGAAAATTGATTTTACCTTTTTGCATGTATATTTAGTACTGGTTGGTGTAATAGAAATTGGGGGACTCTTTTGCGTTTCATTTCATTGAAAAGATAGAAGAAGTTTACAACCCTCCTACGAGGTGTTAGCCCAAGCTGCCGCTTCGTCTTTGATGGTAGTACATAGGCTACGGATGGAGGGCTGCTGTCCATCGAAAACGTAGCTGTTGCTGTGTTTCCAGATCATCCAGGGTACCATCAGGGTTATGGTAGTAAGTCCTTTGCGCATTGGGTTGGGGGTGTGTTGCCTTGCCACGATCCACCAATCGTTTTAGGGATGCGTCGTCCTGCGGCGGCCTGCAGGACATGCGCAACCAAGATAGAATCTCATGCCAAATCACACACACACACAGCACAAGAATTTTTTTCATGTGGCTCCAAGCCCGCCAACGATCCCTGTCCTCCTCTGTGGCTTCTTCCATAGGCTTACCCACCCAGATGGATGCATCTCCTCCTCGGCATGCACTCTGGAAACGAACAGTTGCCTGTAGCATTGCGTAGGACTTGTAAAGTTGTAGCCCGACGGGCAACGGGCGAGCAACAGCCATGGAGCCTGCGGCAACTAGCTCTGATCTCCCTGGGAGCATCGTCCGCTGCCGCCGCTGCTGCGAACCACGGCTTTTGGCATTGTGCTGCAGGCCTCGCCTGGTGATTTGATCGGCGGTCCAGCATCGATCGATGTTTGGTGAGCCAATGGAAGAATTTGACTTGGTTAGGTGCCCAACTCTTCCATATGAGCTTCCATTAAGCGCAGTTGCTGGAGCCCTTGAACGATGCGAGATAGGCCGATTTTTGGCGGTATACTTGCTGCTTGTTGTGCCACTTCCAGATAAGGGAGTCATCGTTAGTGGTGTATAAAACTTCATTAACATGTTATTTTGCATCTACATTTTCAAGTCAGCAAGGTTATAGGAGGATTTGACTTACCCTTTTGGATGTATATTTTAAGTACTGGTTGGTGTATAAAAGCTTATTAACATGTTGTTTTTTGCATATGCATTTTCAAGTTGACTTATCTTTTTTGGATGTATATATTAAATATTGTGGATGTATAAAATCTTATTAACATCTTCAGATCTGCATATGCATTTTCATTTCAGCAAGGTTACAGAGAAGTTTGATTTATCTTTTTTGGATGTATATATTTAATACTGTGGATGTATAAAAGCTTATTTAAATGTTGTTTTCCAGGTTTTCTACTCTGGATCATTTTGTTTCTGTCATCTATTAGGTTGCAATGAAACCTGTAATCCCTCTCGTAAGAAATCTGTCCCACTGTATGCATGATCTTTTTATGGATTTTTTTGTTATGTCTCGCTGATTAGGTAATTCTTGCGTTTTTTCTAATTTTTGTATGTTGCGAAACATTCTAAAACTCCAAAAAGCCGGCAGAAACATTCTAAATTCAAGAGGATGAAGGAGAGGTTACGGTATAAATTTGTATCTCGGGGTGTGCAAGAAGAACCGGTACCATTGCAGACTGTTCCTCCTTCTGATGAGCCCGCTATCGATGTGCCAGAGCATCCATTACATGGTGATGAAAAGTCAGATGAAGAGGATGAAGAGGATAATGTTGTTGAGAAGAAGGTTTTTTATGTAACTCTTTTTTTTTGTTTCTACTGTATGCTTCCCCTTTTTCATTTCTTTTCTTACTTATGCATGGTGTAAATGGGTGTTGTTTCTCATGCTACTACATTTTTGCTGCAGAATAACTTATTCAACCGATCTTCACCAATGAAGGTTGTTAGGGTTTGCAAAGGAATGACATCTAAGCAGCGTGCTTTGATCAGAGGAGCAGATTTTAGTGCCATCATTAACATGAAGTGTTCAAAGCTAATCCCAGAGTTATGCAGATTCCTCATGGAACACTTTGATCCAGTTGCTTGTGTTCTTGATTTTGGTGAGAGGGGTAAAATCCCAGTCAATGTTCGATCGGTTGTGAGTGTGATGGCAGTACCCATGGGTACACACCTGTCCCTTACAAGCAAAACATCGATGCAACTAGTTACGTGCTAGAGATGATGGGGATAAACAATGGGAGGCAACCAACCTTATCGGAGGTGGAGAAGCGGTTGGAACGCAGCTATCCCGCGATGATGCTTACTTGAGGAAGTTCATTATCTTCCTTATGTCTTACGTGCTTGCTCCTACAACCGGAATTTATGTTAGCCCAAAGTGCTATCCAGCGGTGATTAACATAGAAGCAATCCGAAGGTTGGACTGGGCAAGATTTATTATCGACATCCTCATTAAGACCGCGAACGCGAAAGGAAAAAAGAACTGGTTTAAAGCTTGCATGCCATACCTAATGGTGAGTTCCTTCATTTCTGTTTTGACTCTTTCTATTCTTTTTTTCTTTTGTTTTTTGTAACATTTTGCTTAAAAGACATAATCACTTGTTGTTTTCTACATTGTTTTTGTAGGTTCTATATGTAGATTCACTGGAATCGAGATGTTGTTGATTTGCCGCCGGGACCTCGCATTTGTGTTTGGACTAACCAATTAATAAGGCATGTTGTAAATTTGGATACCAACACTGATGGATCATTTGGGAAATTACCGGTACTGCCCATTGTTCCTTTTAATTCTTTCAATTTTTTTGTTTTTTTTCCAAAGTATGATCTGGTTCTCCTAATAATTATACACTGTCTTTTGTAAATAGTTTCTTCTTTGTACCTTCCATATGGTACCATTATTGGATGTTCAACATTTTTTTAGAATACCATGTTTGATTTTACTTAACAACCTTTTTATTTATAAGAAATTTGTGTTACTGCCACAGCTCAAGGCTTGCTTTCGGAACAAGACTGTACTTTTCAAAAATGACCCATCTGCTATAGACATGTTCATCAGATGTCATGCACAAGAATATCCAAATGAGGAAGTAAGTTTTTTCTTCCAGTTGACATGAAATGTTTTTCTAGTTACTATGAGTGCACTAGTTTCTAATGTTTTTCCATTCTCTTTTTCGGTTTTGTTGCAACAGAAATTGGTACGAGTACTGAGAAAGTCTGTCATAAACATGTGCACTGCGTTTGAGGATGGATTATCTCAGTTTATCAGGTCATTTGCTCCCAATCAAGAAAAAGAAGGCAATCCTGATGTTCATCAGGCACAGGATGAAGTTGATAACATGAGCAAGCACAAACACCGTAGGAGAGCTACAAAAGTGCAACATACTGTCAGAGACGACGGGAATCAGAAAGATGTGCAAGTGGACCAGATGGAAGGTGAAGCAAATCCTAGAGACAATGAGGTAAAATCCAAGAAAAGGAAACCCGATGACAGATTTATAGCTGCGGGACGACCTAAGAAGAAGAAGATGAAAGTGTCTGCTGTCAGTGAAGATTGTCATGTCGAAGGACCCGCGGTTGTTTCTGAAGAAAAAGCATCAGATGGTCAAAGTGTTGACATTACATGCAACATGTTTGCTGAAGAAAAAGCATCAGATGGTCAAAGTGTTGACATTACATGCAACATGTTTGCTGAAGATGATCAGACACTCAACAAAGAACCTGCGAAACTATACGAGGAAGATGGTACTGATGAAGGCAATGTGAGTCTTGAAGAACTTGTTCAAGCCAGTGAGGAAGTACTTCCTATAGTGCCTGTGGAGACAGAAGTATCTCTTCCGCATACAAACACAGTTGATGCATTGAGGATTCTTCAAGGATATGGTACTGGATCTCAGTCAAGCACTGAAACTCCTCAAGTTCATATCACTGGAGAAGGCATGCAAGTTGAGCAAGAGGATGAGAGAAGCAATGGTTACTGCTCAACTGAAAACAAAGACGAGTAAATCTGTTTCATTTTCAGACCAGGGGCAGGTTACTCCAGTTGCCAGAAGGCCTGTCACTAGATCAATGTCTCCTGTAAAATCTCCATTTCATAAGGAAGATGTCAAAAATACTTCTCCTAGCCCAAGGAGGCTTACGAGGTTTGCTACTGCTGAAGCACGGGCTAATGCTAGTTTGACGAAGCTTTGCAATTCTCCTTCATCTTCTTCAAAGTCTTTTAGAAACATGTCCAAGAACTTGTCCGTCGAACTTGAAAATGCGAAACTCCGGAATCGGAACATCGAGAGGAAGGTTAGAGAGTTGGCAGAGGATTGCCCATCTTTTGATCTCGGATTCGATCCTGGCAAGAAGACAGTGGTTCAGCATACAGTTCCTGAACTGACAGTTCGTGAGCTCACAGTTCATGAGCTCACACTTTCTGAGCAGACAGAGCAGACAGAGACAGCACATGTCCAGCAAGTTGAAACAGTACAAAAGGAACAAGATTCACAAGTGGATGAAGTTATTGTCATATCTAGCAATGATAGTGGAGACTCCCTCGACAAGATTTTTGCTTCAATTGAGATGCCTATCTCAGGAGGAAAAGCCATTAACTTGCAGAATTCATCTGTTGTTTCACCTACAACTCCTGGTAGTTCCACACCCATTCCTCAAACAAAAAGGATTTTGAAGCTAGGACCTCAACGAAATCGCCATTTGTTGCAAACGATAAGAAGCCTTACGTACCCAAATCGAGATACTGAGTTATACAATAAGGTGTGCATGTATGGAGGCAGAAATAGAGATAAGTTGAATGAGGAAAGGATTATCGACTATGGAAGTTTCTTCGTTGAACTCCGCGATTTATCAGACTCAGTCAAGCCAGGAGGTTGGCTAAGCAACACAACCTGCGAGATCGCATTGCAAGTTCTTTACGCGAGAGATGGCCAAGCGGAAGAAATTCATTATGCCTCTTATGATTGCGGTTAGTAAAATCATTTTTTCAATTAAAATGTTTTCTTCTGTGCATTTTCCTGGATATGTCTTTTTTTGCTCTCTCTAACTTGTCCCTTTTTATACTTTATAATGGTGTGCAGACTAAACTAAGGAGTGCAACCAACTGTATATTAGATAGGACTGTTAGGAAAGCTTTCGAGTGTTCACCTACGCACCGCCTAGACCACAAAGATATGGTACGTTCTATCTCTTGTTTGCTTTTATGCTTCCTCCATTTTTTCCTTTTTAAAAGCTTCCTGGATACATGCTTACTGCATTTTTTCTCAAATATAACAATGATAACTTATACAATGATAACAATGATAACTTATACAATGATAACTTATACATGCTTCCTGGATATGGGTGTTCTTTTATACAATTATAACTTATTTTCATTGGAGATTCTACATGTAACTAAAAAACTTATTAGCAATACATGATTCAAAGAGTTAGAACATAATTTGGAAGTATTTTTTTACATTTCTTCTCGAATATAACATGCTTCTGTTTCTAAGCTTATGTTCCCGCTACGGTTATGTTCACTGATCCTACTTTTCTCTACAACAAGCTGTACGGATAATGTTTTCAGTTCTTCAAGATTTGACACATGAAATCAAGAAAATGACTGGGCACTACTATCTTATTGTGTTGAACTTGACGTCGGGGAGGTTTGAAGTGATGGACTCACTAAGGCGTGAGGGGGACAAAGCGCTGATGGCTGATGCTCGAACAATTATTGGAAGTATCAAGCATTTGTGGGCAACAAACTACAGTGAATCAAAAATCGACATCTCGAAATACAAAACAGTGCACATAACTACACCAAGGCAATTGACTACGTAAGTACTACTTCCTTCGCATAAGAAATTCTACTTTTCCCTAGTTGTCCATGGATTTTTTAGGCTGATATATGCATTTTCCATTTTTTATGTTTCCCAAGGTATGATTGTGGGTTCTTCATGCTCAAGTACATTGAGTGTTGGAATGGGAGAAGGATGGCACCAATTAATCCATCGGACATGCACTGCGCTTAGGAAGATATTCCTGAAGAAATGGATGGATTATGTCGAGAACGAGGATTGACTGGGAGGAACTTCTCTTCCCAGTAAGGAAGTGTTGATCTTACTCTTTGATGATAGGGAGCCAGGTAATAATGTCTGAAGACCAGAATGAGTATTTTTGTTGTCTGTTTTTTGTATGACAGCTGTGGTATATAAGTGTATTTTCCTGTGTGCTATTTCTCTACACACTGGTTTTATACATATATGTTTTCTTGTACTTTTTCTGAAACAATGTTTGATTGAATGTGTTTTTATACATTTCTGAATGTGCTTACAAAGTGCATTTGCTACATGATAAATGATTGCTGTCTAGTAAGCACATGGACATCAATAAATGATTGATCTAACAGTAAGCACATGGACATGCAATTCAACACAAAGTTTCGCATTCATCTAACATCATGAAGCACATGCATGTAAAAAGATCATGCCACCTACCACCACGAGTAAGAATACAACAAGTTTGACTTCATCACAAAGCTAAGTTCATTACAACTTAAATCATAAACAAAACAACTTTGCATTTTTTAATAAGCTAGACCATGTCACGGAAGAAATCTATTTCCTTTGATTCTGGTCCTGGCGTTATCTTATCTTTGCATGTAGCTGCAGTGTGTTGGATTGACCCACATACACTGCATTTCACAACCTTTGTAGCCTTCAAGTGCAGTCCAGATTTCTTCCTCTTTTCAGCTGGACGACCTTGTTTCGCAGTATAAACCGGATCCTCAACATGGTCAAACTTTGAAGAATTCCCTTGCCCATCATCACCTACATTTTCTACATCTGGTGCCTCATCAGAATATGGAGCAGCCTGTTTCTTCTTCTTCCTTTTCGCAGATTCAGAAGCTTTCATTTCCAGTAACTCTTTCTCTAGAGCTAGAATGTATTTATACTGCAATGGCTTTCCCTTTCTCTGATGTTGATGCCATTCTTGCTACTCTGGTGTAATCATTGCATAGAGTGCCGTAGCGCAACTGCTGCCTTTCTCTGTTATTCATCTTCCTGCCCACAGGCTGCTTAGGCAAGTCCATTTTTTCCTCCACAATTGTTTCCTCCTGTACTCTCCACCTGTCTAGTATGTATTTCTCTGGAATTTTGTTAATACAACCCAATTGCACCATTACTCTGAAAATATGGCAGCAAAGCAATCCATCCCTACTGAACTTGCAGCACTCGCAGCTGTAAGTTTCAGTTTCAACATTAGCCTCAACTTGGTAGCTCCTACTACCATAGCCATAGACGTAGGTTTTAATTGGGAGGACATCGTAACTTTGGCCACCAATAAGTTGTACATTGTAGGATGTCACTTTACGAAGCTCGGCCACGAGACGCAAGTATATGGGTCGCGTATAAACGTTCAACGCTTGCTCTTCAAGAGGGTAGTCACCCCACACCCTAAAAGTCTTATCTTCATCCATAAACTCGACTGAATCCTCCGCTACATTAATTTTCTCTTGCAACTTCAAGTATTGTTCAAAGAAGTGATGCAGGCTCAGGTGAGGGTTACTGTATGTTTTCAGAACAGCGTTAAACCCCTCACTCCGGGCGGTAGTTTGTAGGAACGGGAAGAAGCGATCCTTGAAGTAAGCTGGGACAAAAGTTGCTCTTAAGCGATACAAATCATCAAGATGTGTGTTGTCCGCTACACTGTGTTTGCGGAGCATATCTGCCCACCTTGTTTCAAATTCATCAACTGACATGCTGTAGTCAATAATTGCATTCAACTCTTGCCTTAGCTCCTCATGTTTTGACAAGAAATTTCCCAAAAGCCCTGCGCATTCTGCATAATGTGCCACCTACAGTTTCTGTGCCAACAGTTTGGAAACACAGCGAGAATTGCAGATCTCATTGCTGCATCTTGATCAGTAATGAAGTTTTGGGGCTGGAGGCCGCCCATTGCTTCAAGAAACTCTTGAAAGAGCCACTCAAAACTCTCCACATTTTCATTTTTAAGGAAACCACAACCTAGCTGGATGCTCGACAAGTACCTATTGATCCCAATGAACGGCGCAAATGGCATATTATACATGTTTGTCATGTACGTGGTGTCAAATGAGACACAATCGTTGTAGTTCTTGTATGCGGCTATTGCTGGCCCATCCACCCAAAATATGCGGTCAACCTTATCGGCATGATCCGTATGCAAGTTGAAGTAGAAATCCGGGTCTTCCTTTTTAATCTTTGCAAAGTGAGAAAGCAGCTTTGGCATGTCTTTGTGTGTTTGATCTTCATTAATGGTAGCCATGAAATTGCTAACGAGACTTGGCATCATAGGGTACATTGGCCAGACCACCATAGACTTCTCCCATGATCCTCATTACCCTTCCAGAAGACAGATTCACCTTATGCAAGAGCTTGACAAAATCCCTTTCTTCCTTAGGAATTCCTTTGTGAGACCTTAAATATTTCTTCAAAGAGAACTTCTTTATCATACCGTGATTGTGCTCTTCAACGAAATATGTTACATGCCACTTTTGACCTTTCCTTTTGATCCTTAGCCTAGCCTTGCATTCAGTTTTCTTAGTGATGCTTTTGTTCCGCTGCCTAACCGGTGCCGCCTCTTGCATGTTTATGTCCTCATTTTTGCCATTCTTGTTGCAAACGAACATCTGTTTGTCCTTCTGACCATCAATTGTTGAGATCTTGGATGTACTACACTTGATGGAGAATTCAAGCTTCTTAGCATATCTGTTGTAATGCATCTTTGCTTCATCCCATGAATCGAAAATCATGCCAGGATATGGTGTTTGCACTTCAGTTTGGCTTACTGGAGTTGATTGGACTTCATCATCGTCGTCACCTCCTGAATCATCGGTAGATAGAGTTTCACCTGTTATAGGGTCTGTGCCGGCGGATGCACCCATGTTGCTACCACTAGCATGCTTGCTCTGTCCAGAACTTGCACCAATGTTGCTACCACTAGCATGCTTGTTTTGTTCAGAACTTCTTGTTACATCTGCATTGCTTGCGGTTCTTGTGTTGTCCAGTGGTGTATGTTCTTTTTGCAAATCGTCAAACACACTGTCATCCTCGAGTGCTTGGCTCATTCAGATCTAGCACTCCAGGAGCATACTCTGGATCCATAACCTGTCAGTAGGGACTAAGATGTTAGCATTTTCTTGTAGGAATGTATTTTAAACACAACATTTGAGGTCATATGACAGTAGTTGTGCTGTTCTTCACTCAGTTTGATTATGTTTTTCCATGTGCTACTGCTATCACCTTTTGGTTGAAAAATCACATACTGTTAGTTCATTTTTTATACAATCACATACTGCTTACTAATATCATGCTTTTTACATAGAAAACAACAAAACATCTAGTACTTGTTATTGGCTTCCTCATTATTCTGTGCTTCTGTATGAATGGAAACTAAAAATTTATACATCTAACACAGAAAAACAGGCATGTAGTACTGACTTGCTCATTATGATGTCTACTGTACATTTTTTTTACTGCACATGGTTTCACTGTCTGGCAGTTTGAGGCACATTTGAAGCATGACGTATCCTTACTTATTTCGCGAGAGAAATTTCAGCACATGTAGCACCAATGAGTAGAGGTACTCCACCTTGCGGCTGTAAACTTGAACTGATCCTTGGATCAATAGCGCCGCTGCACACGAATTGACCATAAATAATCAGCGCAGGGGAAGGGTTTACACAAAGAAAATAACTCTTCTAGTACAAAAAAGAAACCTGATTTAGTTTTAGTGTCAATAAACCTTGGGAAAGAAACTAACAAGCTCTACTGATGTTAATGCATGTACTTATATTTTTTTTTCATTTAACTACACAGGAAATCTCAAGATGGACAACTTGATGTAGTTCCCTACAAGTTTTTCTTGATGCTATGGTTCTAATGGATTCAAGAGAAGATTTTTCATGATGATTTTGGTGTTTTTCCAGCAAGGAAACTACATGTTCTCAAGAAGAAACTGTTTTTCTGATGGATTCAACTGAAAATGCAGTTTCTCATACAAAGCCTGCATTTTTCCGAAACTATTTCTCATCTAGATACGGGCACCAACTATTCTACATGTCTTTGTTTCTGGATCTA
Source organism: Lolium rigidum (assembly GCF_022539505.1). NCBI lineage: Eukaryota > Viridiplantae > Streptophyta > Magnoliopsida > Poales > Poaceae > Lolium > Lolium rigidum. The sequence continues at coordinate 90,808,008 of NC_061511.1, read as the reverse complement.
TATGCTATACCTACTATGAATCATGCAGATGACATGTGTTTATATGCATGGTTTCCTACATCTCTTCCCTTTTATGTTGTCCTTGCCTCAGCTTGTCCTCTTTTTTACTTTTGCATGTATTTTTTTCGAAATCTGCATCTCCTGTGTTTTTTGTTGAATCTCCATGATCTGGGGCCTAATGTTCCATTGAAAGTTCATGCAAGATGTTCAAAGTTGTAGATGTTCAAAGTTGTAGATTGAGATCCAGATGTAATTTCTTGTTGGCAACATCATATCATTGGGAAATTGGAGGAAGAGGGGCGGGGGTGAAGTTAGAGTCTCGTTTACCTCTTTGCTTCTTGTTTTCCAGAGAGTTGTTCTGCAGATCTGGTCTTCAGATGTACTTTTCTTCAGTTGTTCTTCAGTTGTTCTTCAGTTCTGCATCCATGGAGATTGGGGAAGAACTGGGATCTGCCCTGGCGGCTGGAGGAAGAAACGGTGGACGAGAGGGAGAGGTAGAACTCGTGCCTGGGCTCCGACCATTCGTTTTTGTGTTCTGGATCTGATCTGGGCTTTAAATGTAGTTTTAGTTGTCTGTATTCTCCTGGTCCCAGATTTTCTCATCCTGTTGTGGTGGACTAGTCAAAAAATCTGGCGGCACGTGAGCCCAGAACCAAACAGGAAAGAAACTTTCCTTTTTTGGAAAGGTTGCGGGGACCACACCCAAATCCGGAAAAAAGTGCGGTCCGACAGGGGGGTCACTCCCTAAGACAATACGGTGCTATAGCACTCTGTAGCCACGTCCTTTTTTTTTGCTGCAACACACAATTTCTTATCTTTTTTTTTGCTCATGAATATTTTTTTAGAGCCGGCCGGAAACATATGTACGGACTCTATGCATTGGATACGTATAGCTTCATTGAACGATGTGTAAAGTTTGAACCTTAGACTAAGAGTCCACGCTATTTACTTGCCCTTCTCACGATCTGTTTTTACGGCCGGCCGGAAATACATGTACGGAACTCTATTCAGAGATAGGTGTCGCTTCATTCAACAATGATAAGTAAAGTTTGAACCATGGAATAAGAGTCCACGTCATCTAAAGTTAGAATTATAGCACGTCTTCTCTATGTATATAGATGTGTCAAATAGACCTACAAAATTACGTAATCAATAACTTTTCATTAAATCACAGCCATTAATTTTATATCTAACTGTTAAGATAATTTAAATGGTGTGGCTTAACGTGGTGTCTCTATTAAACATCCTTATTTTGCTTTTAGTATATAATAGATAGATAGACGATCACAACAGGGATAGAAACGCCTTCAGGAGGCTGTACGTACCAGCCACAGACAGTGGCCTTGAGTATCACGAACTACACTTCTAGCAAGGTTATGCGCATCTTTATTTGAGAACCTACTCTCGTAACAAAAAACAAGATTCTGAAAACTCGTCATCGAGGCTTTAATCTCATCGACGATATGTGTATACGCACCCATCATGCCTTGCTCCAGATTGGCGACGACGTTGCGACAGTCGCTTGCCCACCAACACCTTCTGAGCACCAATGTCGCAGGCGAGGTCGATGGCTTCACGGTAGGCCATTGCTTCCAAAGTCTCCGCCTCCGTTTTGCCAGGAAGAACCCTCGTTGAGGCGCCCAGGAATTCCCCTTGATCACTCCTAGCCACAGCTGCCACCGAGCCGCAGCCTGTATTTTTGCTTACCGCAGCATCGACGTTAACCTTTACCACCCGGCCGGTGGTGGTATCCACCACGGCGTACATGCACTAGCAGGTGTGTGCGTGCGCGACGGCGAGCTCCGCTTGCTATCCCCTGCTTGCTTCAAGTCAGCCACAAAATTTTCGACAAAATGATGCACCGAGAGAGGACTCTGATAAATCTGTTTGTGGATCGCCTTCCTCCTCGCGTGCCAGATTGCCCACAACGTCACAAACACCGTGACCTGATCATCATGTCGAAGTGTTTCGATCATTACTGCGAGCCACTTGCGTGCATCCCCTTCGTCTAGCCCACACATATGTTCGGTTATCTCTTCATCAACTAGTGCCCATACATAACGTGCCATGGCACACTCAATGAGAGCATGTTTCCATTAATCCCGCGCCCCACAAAGCTTGCAACAATCATCGTCCGCCATGCCATGGTGGTTGCGCATATCGTTTGTCGGCAGTGATTGTTTTGCCAGTCTCCACAGATTTTTTTTTAATTTTCGATGGCACCTGAGTTCTCCGGATGGATGTCCATTGCTTCTCAATAGTCGTCCCATTTGAGCCTGAAGTTGTTCAGTCTAGCCAAGCTTCTCTCTTCTCCCTTGTATATACCAACATCTTGTACGCTGACCGCACTGAGAAAATTCCTCTACAATCATAATGCCAGGCCTAAAAATCCACTTGTCTCCGTCCACTCCACTGAGGGGGATATGCATGATGAGATCAACATCCATCGGCAGCAAAAAACTCTCTGAGTTTATCCTCCTTCCACACAGCCATCGTTGGCTCAATAAACTCTGACACACGAGCGGTGCCCCAGACTTGATGCACGCTACAGGCCGAAGCATGCCATCCCTGGGAATCCACTGGTCATTCCACGGGTTTGTATGCTCGCCGGTGCCAATGCGCCTCACTAGCCCCTGCTTCAAAACCTTCAAACCTTCAACAATTGCCCTTCACACCTGTGAATTAAGATGTCATGTTTCTTTGATTCTTATAGGAAATAAAACCACATAAAAACTTTGAAAGTGTCATTTCTTTTTCACGCAGGATAAAATCGGAAATTGTAGACATAGATAGATGAAACATGCGATGAGACCTCCTTGTCTTTGTTTTCCGCCACTATGTGATTCCATAGAAACCTCAAAGGAATCTGAGATTTTTATTTCTTTGTTCAAACGGTACCGTTGGAATATTTTCCTAAAAAATTCCTATCCTTCAAAATTCTTATGTTGTTGTTTTGTTCCAAATGGGGCCTTAGACAATAAGAGAGAGCCGTGTATTCTATTGGGTTTGGAAAATGCTTGTCGCTTGCGTCAACGCACTGTGTCCACGGGGAGCTCCTATACATCGCCTCAAGCGACGCTCGCGGCCGGCTCCGCTTAGGGAATCAGATGTGGCAGTCTAAGATGGGCTTGGCCCATGTTACATACGTGCTCTGGGATGCCTGCTGATGTTTACGTAAGATTTGGTAAATTTTCTTTTTGTATATTTTTCTTTCTTTCTCTTATATGTTTGAATAAATGTTTATATGTGAAAACTGTTCAAATTTAAATTCTTTAGATCTAAAAATTGTTCAAAGAGAAATTCGTTAAAATGTTGAAATCTTTATATTCTTTTTGTTCGGCTTTGAAAAATGCTCAAAATTTAAATTTTTTGTCCAGATCTGGAACTTGTTCATATTTAAAATTTGTTCAGATATACAAAATGTTCAATTGAAAATTTGTACATATTTAGAAATAGTTCAGATACAAAATATGTTCAGATTTCAAAAATGTTTAAATTTGAAATTTGTTCATATTTTGAAATTGTTCATATTTAAAAAAAATTCGGCTTTAGCAAATATTCAATTTGTACGATTTTCAATTTAACAAACATTTTTTTGAATCTAAGCAATTTTCATAAAAACAAACAGTTTATAAATAGAACAATTTTCAAACCCGAACATTTTTCAAAATTCAAAATCTGAAAATTGTTCAAACGCGAAAAATGTTCATATCTAAAAATGTTCAAAATAAAAATTGTTTAAACTTAAAACTTGTTCAAATTTTAAAAAGTTCAAATCTAAAAATGTTCAAACTTAAAAAACGTTCAAATTCAAAAAAATTAAAATTTTAGAAAGTTCAGAAAAAACCAATCGGCAAAACAAAAAACTGGAGAGAAAAAACCAGCAGAACCAAATAAAAAACCAGTAGAAAATGACAAAACTGAAGAAAAAAACGAAAGTAAACCAATTCCCTCGCTAATGGGCCGGCCCAATTCTATCCCGCTCTGAGCGGAGCGAGCGCTCGCTCCCGCGTTGGGCGGAGAATAGGGATCGCGGTGTCCACGTCGTTCTGTAAGGCCTCCATAGAAATCAGCCCGTAAGTGTAGCATTTCTGAGAGGCCGCCACATGCATGATGGGCTGGAAAACAAGATAGACAAAAAAAAAAATTATTTTGCGTTGATCTTCAGGGTTTCAACTAGTAAGGCAGAACGAGAACCGCATTGCAATTGCGGGCTTGCGGCTGATAGCTTGAACCTTGGACCAATGAGTACCCACCACCAACGGTAAGAAGCCTTTTTTTACATCACCGTTGCAGTACCTGAATTGGCAGCAATACAGATGAGAGAAGAACGTCAGTGTGCACGCAGCCTTGGCATTGCGGCTCAAAAAATTATGGGAGAACTTTCGTCGGTAACTACAGGGCTATGATTCGTTATATATTTTTGGCTGTCTTGAGAAGAGTACAAGATTGTGTTCTGAAAGAAGAAAGAAATTAAAGACCTCGAAGATTTGTTACTATCTTTTAGACTTTATTTTGTAATCGTTGTAGTCAGTTCACGTATATCTACCATGTACTATTTATTACTATGAATATATGTGGTATTGATTGTAAAAAAAAACGCCAGTGTGTCAGGATTGTCGCGCTAAAGTAGTGTCATAGCACCGTTAGGGCATCTCCAGCTGTGCGACGCATTTTAGCGTCCCCGCGCGTCCGTTTGAGTCGGCCGAAATGGTCGAAATCGACCGCGCGTCCGTTTGCGTCGGGAGATGGCTCCAGCGGCACGACGCATTTTTTTTGGGCCGGATCATTTTTTAATACATGAAACATATTTTACATAATTAAAACATGAAAAAAAAACCCTAATATTGCTGCTCCTCGTCGCTGTTGAGCACGATGATCTCCGGTGTCGCCCACGGCCAGTTGCCATCCGGGGGAGCATACGCCGGGCGCGCCGGCGATGCTTGAGGTGGAGGAGGCGCCCAGGACTGCGGCGGTGGAGGCGCCCAGAGCTGCGGCTGTGGCGGCGGCGGAGGCGCCCAGGGGTATGGTTGTGGCGGCGGTGGAGGAGGCGCCCAGGGCTGCGGCTGTGGCGGCGATGGAGGCGCCCAGGGCTGCGGCTGTGGCGGCGATGGAGGCGCCCAGAGCTGCGGCTATGGCGGCGGTGGAGGCGGTGCCTAGGGCTGCGGTTGTGGCGCCGCCGAGTCCTGTAGTGTCAGTCGAAGGGCTTCATCCTCCGATAGGCCCGGCGGCATGACGCCGGTGGCGTACCGGGGCAGCGGAGGCTGCACAGGCACGTCGTTCTCGGAGACGAGGAGGCCGAGCTTCGCCATCTCGTCGTCCGTCATGTTATCCGGGAACTCGAAAACGCGGCCCTCCGCCGCGGCCTGCTGCCATTGGTGGAAGACGGCCGCGACGTAGTCGTCGCTGTCGTCCTTCACCTCCTCGTTATGGTATGCGAGCGCCTCGATGTAGTCGTCCTCATCGTCGTAGGCGGCTTAGGCGTCGTCGTCGTCGTTCTGCTGCGCGCGCGTCGCCGCCTGGTGACGATGCCTCGGCGCCTCCTGTCGTCGTGGACGAGTCGGCGGTGCAGACCCGAAGGGAAAATCCCTGTCGCCCATGAAGCCCGCCCTTCTTCTCTTATCCGTCTCGGTCGACAGATACGTAAGCTGTCGGAGTCGATGGCGTACGCCGGATCGTCGCGGAGGTCCGGCGGCAGGTACCGCCTCCTTCGCCGGATCTCCGCGCTCCGATCAGGCTCGCGCGCAGGGACGGGAGGGATGGGCACCCGGTGGTGATAACCCACAAGAATAGGGGATCGCAACAGTCTTCGAGAGAAGTAAAACCCAAATTTATTGATTCGACACAAGGGGAGGTAAAGAATACTTATAAGCCTTAACAACTGAGTTGTCAATTCAGCTGCACCTGGAAAAGCACTAGTAACGGGGGTGATGTGAAAGCAGCAGTAATATGGGAGCAATAGTAACAAGTAACACAGACAGCAGTAGCAGTAATATGAGAGCAATGGCACCGTGAAAATAGTTGATACTACTTCCAATGTCATATAGGAACGAGTATATGATGATGAGAGATGGACCGGGGTTCCCAGCTATCTACATAGTGGTAACTCTCCAATAACAAGTGTTGGGTGAACAAATTACAGTTGGGCAATTGATAGGATTGAAATAGCATTAAGACAGAACATCAAGATTATTAATCATGTAGGCATGTTTTCCATATATAGTCATACGTGCTCGCAATGAGAAACTTGTACAACATCTTTTGTCCAACCAGCCGGTGGCAGCCGGGCCTCTAGGGAATCTACTGGAAATTAAAGTACTCTTTTAATAGAGCACCGGAGCAAAGCATTAACACTCCGTGAAAACATGTGATCCCCATACCTAAGTCTTCCCCTCCAGTTATCCAAGTTGCTGTCACTCTGGGGCCTCGGGTTCCGGACATAGACATGTGCAAACAACTTGTAGATACAATCTAAGCAATAAGTATAGAGCTTAAATCTAAGATCATGCCACTCGGGCCCTAGTGGCAAGCATTAAACACAACAAGATTGCAGCAACAATAACTTCACAAACTTTATAGATAGACTAATCATAATGTAACGATCCATCGGATCCCAACAAACACAACACCGATTACATCAGATGAATCTCAATCATGTAAGGCAGCTCATGAGATCATTGTATTGAAGTACATGGGGGAGAGAATACCAACTAGCTACAGCTAGAACCCGTAGTCCATGGGGGAACTACTCACGGAGCATGATGGAGGCGGTGGCGTCGATGGAGATGGCTTCCGGGGCACTTCCCCGTCCCGGCAGGGTGCCGGAACGAGACTTCTGTCCCCGAATTGGAGTTTCGCGATGGTGGCGGCGCCCCTGGAGTCTTTCTGGAGTTTCGTCAATTCGTATCGATGTTTTAGGTCAGGACGGCTTAAATAGGCGAAGAGACGGAGTCGGAAGGGCCACGGGGCCTCCTCACACTAGGGGGCGCGCCCCCTCCTTGGGTCGCGCCGCCACCACGTGTGGGGCCCCCAGGGCTCCCCTCTGGTCCCTCTCCGACTTTCTGGAAGCTTCCGGGAAAAATAAGGTTCTGGGCGTTGATTTCGTCCGATTCCGAGAATATTGCCGAACAGCCTTTCTGGAACCAAAAACAGCAGAAAACAGGAACTGGCACTTCGGCATCTTGTTAATAGGTTAGTTCCGGAAAATGCATAAAAACATTATAAAGTGCAAGCAAAACATGTAAGTATTGTCATAAAACAAGCATGGAACATCGGAAATTATAGGTACGTTGGAGACGTATCAAGCATCCCCAAGCTTAGTTCCTGCTCGCCCTCGAGTAGGTAAACGATAAAAAGAATAATTTCTGTAGTGACATGCTACTTACATAACCTTGATCATACTATTATAAAGCATATGAGATGAATGCAGTGACTCAAGGCAATGATCTATAGTTGCTAACAAATAGATAACATATAGCAAAACTTTTCATGAATAGTACTTTCAAGAAAAGCATCAAAAGTCTCGCATAAGAGTTAACTCATAAAGAAATAAATTCAGAGTAAAGGCATTGAAGCAACACAGAGGAAGATTTAAGTTTCAGCAATTTCTTTCAACTTCCAACATGTATATCTCATGGATAATGGTCAACACAAAGTAATATGATGAACGCAAATAAGCAAATATGCAAGAATCAATGCACAGTTGACACAAGTGTTTGCTTCTAAGATGGAAGGAAGTAGGTAAACTGACTCAACATAAAGTAAAAGAAAGGCCCTTCGCAGAGGGAAGCAGGGATTAAATCATGTGCTAGAGCTTTTTAAGTTTTGAAATCATATAGAGAGTATAAAAGTAAAGTTTTGAGAGGTGTTTGTTGTTGTCAACGAATGGTAGTGGGCACTCTAACCCCCTCATCAAACAGACTTTCAAAGAGCGGCTCCCATGAAGGACGTTATCTCTACCAACAAGGTAGATCATCCCTCTTCTCTTTTGTTTACACATGTACTTTAGTTTTATTTATGGTTGACACTCCTCCCAACCTTTTGCTTACACAAGCCATGGCTAACCGAATCCTCGGGTGCCTTCCAACATTCACATACCATGAAGGAGTGTCTATTTGCAAAATTAAGTTGCTTACTGATGAATCAGGGCAAAACACGTGAAGAGAATTATTAGTGAAGGTTAATTAATTGGGGCTGGGAACCCCGTTGCTAGCTCTTTTTGCAAAATTATTGGATAAGCGGATGAAGCCACTAATCCATTGGTGAAAGCTGCCCAACAAGATTGAAAGATAAAACACCACATACTTCCTCATGAGCTATTAAACATTGACACAAATAAGAGATAGTAAAGTTTTGAATTGTTTAAAGGTAGCACATGAAGTATTTACTTGGAATGGCAGTAAAATACCACATAGTAGGTAGGTATGGTGGACACAAATGGCATAGGTTTTGGCTCAAGGTTTTGGATGCACGAGAAGCATTTCCTCTCAGTACAAGGCTTTGGCTAGCAAGGTTGTTTGAAGCAAACACAAGTATGAACCGGTACAGCAAAACTTACATAAGAACATATTGCAAGCATTATAAGACTCTACACTGTCTTCCTTGTTGCTCAAACACTTCTACTAGAAAATATCTAGACCTTAGAGAGACCAATCATGCAAACCAATTTCAACAAGCTCTACGGTATTTCTCCACTAATAGGTTTAAACTACATGATGCAATAGCTTAATCATGATCTACTTGAGAACTCAAAACAATTGCCAAGTATCAAATTATCCAAGACAATATGAGGCATTTTCTGTTTCCAACCAAATAACAATAAGTGCAATAGCTTCCAACTTTTGTCATTGAACATTAAAAGTAAAACGAAGAACACAAGTGTTCATATGAAAAAGCGGAGCGTGTCTCTCTCCCAAACAAGGATTACTAGGATCCGATCTTATTCAAACATAAACAAAAATAAAAGCACACAGACGCTCCAAGTAAAGAACATAAGATGTGACCGAATAAAAAATATAGTTTCAATAGAAGAAACCTGATAAGTTGATGAAGAAGGGGATTCCTTGGGCATCCCCAAGCTTAGACGCTTGAGTCCTCTTGAAATATGCAGGGATGAACCACGGGGGCATCCCCAAGCTTAGACTTTTCACTTTTCTTGATCATATATCATCCTCCTCTCTTGACCCTTGAAAACTTCCTTCACACCAAACTTCTCATAAACTTCATTAGAGGGGTTAGTACTCGAAAAAAAAACTTTAATCCACCTTGGCCCTGTAGTGACACATTGCAAGTACTCAATAAAACATTAGCTACAGCTCTCCACGTCTAGAAAGCCTCACTTAAAGTCCACAAGAGACAATGCAAAAAACAGAGACAGAATCTGTCAAAACAGAACAGCCAGTAAACACGAATTTTTAAGAGGTACTTCCGTTGTTCAAATCAGAAAACTCAAAACTAATGAAAGTTGCGTAAATATCTGAGGATCACTCACGTAAATTGGCAGATTTTCCTGAGTTACCTACAGAGAATCTTACCCAAATTCGTGACAGCAAGAAATCTGTTTCTGCGCAGAAATCCAAATCTAGCATCAACCTTCTATTAGAGACTTCACTTGGCACAACATTGCAATAAAATAAAGATAAGAAGAGGTTGCTACAGTAGTAACAACTTCCAAGACACAACAAAACAGTAGCAAAATAAAGACATGGGTTATCTCCCAAGAAGTGCTTTCTTTATAGCCATTAAGATGGACTCAACAGTTTTAATGATGCACTCGCAAGAAATAAGAGTTGAAGCAAAAGAGAGCATCAAGAAGCAAATTCAAAACACATTTAAGTCTAACCCACTTCCTATGCATAGGAATCTTGTACACAAATAAATTCATGATGAACAAAGTGACAAGCATAAGAAGGTAAAACAAGAGTAACTTCAAAATTTTAAGCACATAGAGAGGTGTTTTAGTACCATGCAAATTTCTATAACCATATTTTCTTCTCTCATAATAATTTTCAGTAGCTTCATGAACAAACTCAACAACATAACTATCACATGAAGCATGCTTTTCATGATTCACAAACACATAATTTTTATCAAGCTCAGAAATAATAGGATCAAAACTTTCAAACCCACTTTTATCAATAATGTAACAAGATGATTGATCAATCTCAAAAGATATGGGACTCATAGATAAAGTCAAGAACTCTCCAATCCCATTTTCATTAGTAGTACAATTAATAGTATCAAGTAACATAGGACCATCATCTAGAGATTTATCATAAACATTTGCCAAGCAAAACTCTTTAGTACCATGAATTTCGACATCAGGCACAAACAAAGCATTATCATAAAATTTATCAAAGTAGCATGGATTATCATAGATAACAGTAGCATAATTATTCTCACAAGTTTTACTCATAGGTAATATTTCAAGAGAATCCCCAGGAACATAACATTCATCCTCCTCTGGTAAGCATGGAGGACAATCAAATAGTGTAAGAGATAAAGAGTTACTCTCATTAGAAGGTTGGCATGGGTAGCTAATCCATTCTTCCTCCTTTTGTTCATCAATCTCCTCTTCTTTTTCATCCAATGAGCTTTCAGGTTCATCAATTTCCTCCTCTTTTTCATCCAATAAGCTTTCAGGTTCATCAATTTCTTCTTTCACAGGTTCCTGCAAATTGTGAGTGCATTCTTGTGCATTAATGAGTCTCTCTTTATAATCAATGATATAAGGATTATCACTGTAGCTTTCTATCCAAAAATTAAGGATAGAAGAGACATAATCTTTAAGGTCCTTACAAACAACACAAGTTTCATAATTTTTAGCCATGAAGGATTCTATCTCAGAGGCTACCATAAATATGACAAATTGTTCTACCTCTTCGAACCCAAAATGAATATAGCTATTCCAATTATAGTTCTTAATTAAAAATTCCTCACTAAAGCCACATTGAAATTTAAGATGTTTAGTATCCTGTTTAGAGCAACAGTTTATATCATGGCGTTTAAGCAAGATTTTAGCAATTGCATTCAGTTTTTCTATCACAGCACTCATAAATTTCCCGTTCTTGATTCTCTATAATTATTATATAATTCAATAAGCTCCAAATAGTTTGTAGGTTCTCCCATAGCAACAGTTTTAAATTTTTTGGTTTTTCAAATTTTTATGGATTTTCGGGTATATAGGGAAAATAAAACAAGACAAAAACAAACTAGACAAAAATAAACTAAGCAAAATAATACTAGACAAAGATAAACTAAGCACAAATAAACTAGACAAAAGTAAACTAAGCAAAACAAAATAAAATAAAACAGAGAGAGAGGTAGAGTGTACTCCCCAGGTGAACTTATGAGTAGAGCTATGCCTCCCCGGCAACGACGCCAAAAAATAGTCTTGATAACCCACAAGTATAGGGGATCGCAACAGTCTTCGAGGGAAGTAAAACCCAAATTCATTGATTCGACACAAGGGGAGGTAAAGAATACTTATAAGCCTTAACAACTGAGTTGTCAATTCAGCTGCACCTGGAAAAGCACTAGTAACAGGGGTGATGTGAAAGCAGCAGTAATATGGGAGCAATAGTAACAGTAACACAGCAGCAGTAGCAGTAATATGAGAGCAATGGCACCAGAAAATAGTTGATACTACTTCCAATGTCATATAGGAACGAGTATATGATGATGAGAGATGGACCGGGGTTCCCAGCTATCTACACTAGTGGTAACTCTCCAATAACAAGTGTTGGGTGAACAAATTACAGTTGGGCAATTGATAGGATTGAAATAGCATTAAGACAGAACATCAAGATTATTAATCATGTAGGCATGTTTTCCATATATAGTCATACGTGCTCGCAATGAGAAACTTGTACAACATCTTTTGTCCAACCAGCCGGTGGCAGCCGGGCCTCTAGGGAATCTACTCGGAAATTAAGGTACTCCTTTTAATAGAGCACCGGAGCAAAGCATTAACACTCCGTGAAAACATGTGATCCTCATACCTAAGCCTTCCCCTCCAGTTATCCCAGCTTGCTCGTCACTCGGGGCCTCGGGTTCCGGACATAGACATGTGCAAACAACTTGTAGATACAATCTAAGCAATAAGTATAGAGCTTAAATCTAAGATCATGCCACTCGGGCCCTAGTGACAAGCATTAAACACAACAAGATTGCAGCAACAATAACTTCACAAACTTTATAGATAGACTAACCATAATGTAACGATCCATCGGATCCCAACAAACACAACACCGATTACATCAGATGAATCTCAATCATGTAAGGAAGCTCATGAGATCATTGTACTGAAGTACATGGGGGAGAGAATACCAACTAGCTACAGCTAGAACCCGTAGTCCATGGGGGAACTACTCACGGAGCATGATGGAGGCGGTGGCGTCGATGGAGATGGCTTCCGGGGGCACTTCCCCGTCCCGGCAGGGTGCCGGAACAGAGACTTCTGTCCCCCGAATTGGAGTTTCGCGATGGTGGCGGCGCCCCTGGAGTCTTTCTGGAGTTTCGTCAATTCGTATCGATGTTTTAGGTCAGGACGGCTTAAATAGGCGAAGAGACAGAGTCGGAAGGGCCACGGGGCCTCCTCACACTAGGGGGGCGCGCCCCCCCTTGGGCCGCGCCGCCACCACGTGTGGGGCCCCCAGGGCTCCCCTCTGGTCCCTCTCTGACTTTCTGGAAGCTTCCGGGAAAAATAAGGTTCTGGGCGTTGATTTCGTCCGATTCCGAGAATATTGCCCGAACAGCCTTTCTGGAACCAAAAACAGCAGAAAACAGGAACTGACACTTCGGCATCTTGTTAATAGGTTAGTTCCGGAAAATGCATAAAAACGTTATAAAGTGCAAGCAAAACATGTAAGTATTGTCATAAAACAAGCATGGAACATCGGAAATTATAGGTACGTTGGAGACGTATCAGGCGGCAGCTAAGCCGCTAGCCGCAAGGCAGTTGCACGTCGGCCCAGCGCTCGCACGCCATCCATTTGCAGTGCATGAGCCTCCCCAGAGTGAGGGGAGCGGCACCCTCTTGCAGCCGCTGCCGGAGGCCGGAAGTCGTTCTTCTTCCCATGGCGCTGCGGCGGTGGTGGTGCGAGTGGAGGTGTGGGGGAAGGAGGAACGCGGCCGGTGGTCTTTTAAGGGCGGCCGCGCGTGGGATACGATGGCATTGAAGGCGGCGCAGAAGCCAAGCCGCCGCCCGCCAGTGCGCGTGCAGAACAGGCAGCCGCACCATTGATGGCGAAGGCTGCGGCGCAGACGCGGAAGCGCTGACCGCCGAAGCGATGTCTCGATGCAGTCTCGCTGCCAGGCGGGCCCGGTGGAGAAGCGAGCGGACACTTTGCGCGTCCGCCGAGCGTTCGCAGAGACGCAAACCTGACGCATATTTGGGCCAGGTTTGCGTCTCCGCGGACTGCCCGGTCACTTTGCATCGCCCCGCTGGAGGTGGTGCCAGACGCATTTCCGGTCCGCGCGGATGCAAACGGTCGTTACGCCGCTGGAGATGCCCCTACTCGTGTAGCTACTTGAAAAACTTCAGTTTCATGATGGGTAAGTGATCATCGACGTCTCCATCTCGTGCGTATATTAGCTGCTAGTGCCTGGTCAGATCGATCAGTTTCTCTCTTCTTTCTTTCTTGATGAAGCTGCTGATTCACATTGCTGAAGCCTGCACCAAACGGAATGGAACAGCAGTGTAGCAAAACTCCATAGAACCTAGCAGCGCACGCTCGATGGATCGCTAGCTGCTTCCATTCCACTGATGAATGACGCAATCTTTGATTCATTCCGCCCGATTTCCCGTGAAACCAATTGAATGCAAGCAAATCCTCAGTTCATTCACTCCATTTCTCCTCCATCCCGTGACCAACATTTAATCATCAGCTCCACATTTACTCGCCGTGTCTCTGCCCCTCTGACACTATAAAACCTGCGCGCTCTGCCATCTTCTTTCCCACCATTTCCAACGGTCGCGGCATTTCCGGTGGAAGAGGGATTGCGCACGTTGCGATCGATCGATCGATCAATGGCTTCGGTGCTGTCGGCCTTGATGATGGTTGTCGTGGTGATGCTGGCGGGCGCCGGGCGCTGGACGTGCCGGTGCGAGTTCACGGTGGTGGTGCCAGACTCGGGGCCTCTGTTGGACGCGCCGCAGCCGGGGTTCTCGGACCGGGCGCGCACCGACCCGGCCGAGCAGCGCGCCGTGCTGGACGTGATGGCGGCCACAGGCAACGGCTGGGCGTCGGGCATCGCGGACGTCTGCCGCGGCCGGTGGCACGGCATCGAGTGCGTGCCCGACCGCGGAGACGTCTACCACGTCGTCTCCCTCTCCTTCGGCGCGCTCTCCGACGACACCGCCTTCCCAGCCTGCGACTCGGCGCATGCCACGTTCTCCCCTGCCGTCCTCGCGCTCCCGCACCTCCGATCCCTCTTCTTCTACCGTTGCTTCTCGGCCAACCCGCAGCCCATCCCGGCATTCCTCGGCCGCCTCGGCCCCGCGTTCCGGTCTCTCGTGCTAAGGCAGAACGGCCACGTCGGCCCGATCCCGGCGGAGATCGGGAACCTCTCGGCGCTGCGCGTGCTCGACCTCCACGGCAACCATCTCACCTCTGCCATCCCGGCAACAGTCCAGTCACTGAACCACCTCCAGCTGCTCGACCTCAGCTACAACCGGCTCGCCGGTCAAGTGCCCAACATCAGGTTCCGACACCTCAGCATCCTGGACCTTAGCCACAACGCCCTGCAGGGTCCCGTCCCGGCCAGTCTCGGGCAATGCCTGTCGCTACTGAAGATTGACCTCAGCCAGAACCGCCTGGCCGGCACGATACCGGACGCACTCGGTGACCTGTCCGACCTCATCTTGCTGGACCTAAGCCACAACGTGTTGTCCGGACCGATCCCGTCGGCGATCGGCAGGCTGTCAACGCTGCGGTCGCTGATCCTCGGAGACAACCGGATGCAGTTCTCGACGGTCCCCGGAGACTTCTTCACGGGGCTCAAGGCACTAACGACGCTAGTTCTCTCCGGCATGGGGCTGGAAGGATCATTGCCGGAGTCGATAGGGGAGCTGAGCCAGCTCCGTGTGCTCCGGCTGGAGAGCAACGGGTTCACCGGCGTCATACCGGCGAGCTTCCGGCGGCTGGAGAAGGCGAGCGAGCTCCGCGTGGACGGCAACCGGCTCGTGGGGCCGATACCATTCGGCAAGCAGATGATGTGGAGGCTGGGCAAGAAGCTGCGCGTCGGCGGCAACGAGGGCCTCTGCTACGATGCCAAGCAAGAAGGGCTGGAGGGCGTCGTAGCGCTGGCCGGAGTCGCGGACTGTGACAGCGTGAGGAGCCGCACGACGCAGCACTTGAGCTGGAAAAGTAGCGGCGGCTACGTCGGCCCTGGCGGCTTGACGGCTAACGCGACATCATCGGCCGCAAATTCTGGCCGCAACTGCGCGGGTGTCAGGAGGAGTGTGCACGTTTTGCTGGTCGTTTTGGTGTTTTTGCAGCTTGCACTGTTGTAGGTAGAGTTTTTTCATTGGGAGGAATAAAGGAACTGTACAAAACGTCTTGCGGATCGATTGGTGGCCGTTTTGCGGCAGATACTTCTGTTTGCTTTGCATAAGGCATCCCATCTTCCTCCCTTCATCTTCCGGGATCCATGCCTCCATGGGATACTGGGGTGGGCTACCGCACCATGTAAGAGCATCTCCAGCCGCGTCCCCCAAAGCGTCCCCCAAAGGGATTTAGGGCGCGCCGGACAGAAAATGCGTTTCAGCCGCGTCCCCCAAAGCCCTTTTTTATCCGGCGCGGCCCGATACGGTGTCCGGCGCCCCGAGCCCGTCCCCGTCCCACACGGGACGCACCGGGGACGCCGGACACAACGAAAAGCGAGCCGAACCGACGCGGGCCCGACCCGTCAGCGGCACAGGAAGGCTAAAACCCCGTCGCCTACCTTTGGTCAAGCGACGTTAATGGCGTCCCTGTTTTCCCAGGCGACGCAGGGACGCGTCTCGTCGTGCATGGCCGCGTGGCCGTCCGCGCCGGAGTTATTGTGTGCAACCACCCGCTGCCGCCGCTGTTTTAAGACGCCCTGCAGTTCTCGCCGCTCATAATCCTTCTCGTCGCCGCCGCCTCCCCCCTCCCAGATCTTCTCCTCGCCGCTCAAAAAATGTCGAGCTCGTCCTCCCGCAAGATCGCCGCGGCGAACGGCTTCGGCCGCGGCAGCCTCACCGTGGCGGAGGCGTGGGCGCTGTACCACGCCCGGTATCCAGTCCCGCCGGACATGCGGCTGCCAGCGGCGGCGGGCCGGAAGATGGCCGTGAACGGCATTGGCGTTCCGCCGCCGCCGAAGCCGCGCACGGAGCAATGGTGGGACGCCGTCAAGGCCCGTCGGGCTCAACTCACCGCCCAGGAGCGGTTGGATCCGACGTGGGCGGTCGACAACAACGACGCCTGGTGGACGACGTACTTCAAGGCGAAGTACGACATCGAGATGCACAGCACCGACAACCTCGTCGGCGGCCCCAATAGCTGGAACAAGGACGGCCGCGCCCTGTTCTGGGGCGTTCCGGGGCGCACCCTCGACAACGTCATCCGCGGCATCCGCAACGGCGCTCCAAGGTTGGAGATGCCGTCGTCGCCGCCGCCGTCTCCTCAATGGCAGCCGAGGAGGACGACGTACTCGTTCTCCTCGCACTCTTCTTCCTCGGGACCGGCGCGATCGACGCCGTCCTCGTCTTACCGGTCGGCACCGTACACCGTTCCCAAACGGGAGGTGAAGGAGGAGCCGGCGACGCCCGTCAACACGAGGCGTGGCGGCAGCGGCAGCCGGCGGCAGCAAGGGAGGCGCGGCGGCGCCCTCCTCATCCCGAAGCCGGAGGTGAAGGAGGAGCCGGAGGAAGCGTCGCAGGCGGCGCTGCTGGCGGAGTACGAGCGGCAGCAGCGGCTCATCGCCAGCAGCGACGACCCCGAGGACTGCCCAGGGCTGCGGGCGGCGTTCTTGGCGTCCATGAACGACAAGGACGCCTGGAGGGGCGACCTGGACGCGGTGATCGCCATGTCCATCCGCGACTCCGGAAAGCCGCTGGTGGACCTCACCGACGACGGCGAGGCAGGACCAAGCGGCTTGGTGAAGGACGAGCCCGTCGACGAGCCCGTCGACGAGCGTGTCAAGCAGGAGGTCATCACCGACGACATGTACAACTTCCAGCAGTACTACGACGCCTCCGGCCGCCGCAAGTGGTTCTAGATTAGGTTTAGTTTAAAGTTAGTCAAATTTCGTTCGAATCTATGTAAGTTTGGACGAATCTACTCGAATCTAGTTAAGTTTAAAATTTGCGAAATTTTGTTTGGGGGACGCGACTGGGGAGCGACGTCCCCCAAACACGGCACGAACGAAACACGTCCCCCAAACGCTCAATCCGGCGCGGTTTGGGGGACGGTTTGGGGGACGCGGCTAGAGATGCTCTAACCCTCGAGCTCGTTTCAATGTTGATATGGTGCAATTGCGTTAGCAACTTAGCATACATGAGTAATGCTCTCTCCAGCTCATAAATATTAACGAGGCTGAAACGATGTCTCTCTCCCTGACTCATGTTACGTGTTTATATAGGGTAGAAAAAGTCTCTACTGTGACATATTTAAGGAGATACATATATGTATAGATTAGTGTACTACAACATATACCTATATGGAGGTTACTTTGTCTAACAGCCCCTTAATCTAAATCTTCATAAACTTTGGCGAAGATTTAGATTATACCTAAACTCATGAATATTTAGAACTAGAAGTGTCTTGGTAAAACCATCAGCTACTTGATTTTTACTTGACATGAACTTGATCTCTAGTTGTTTGCGTGCCACTCTTTCATGCACAAAATGAAATCAATCTCAATATGTTTTGTGCGGGCATGGAACAATGAACTGGCATGGTTTTTCCTTCAATTTTACTCCAAGTTTCTAAAGAAGAACTTCAACCCAAATGAGCTCTATTGTAGCATTAGCAAGTGCCTTATTGATGGCAACAACTCTGTGTGTACCAACTCGTTAGGACTCCAAGTGTAGAGTGTTATAAAAAGCGTCTTTTTCCCACAAGGGTGACTCGAGGATTTATATCGAACTCTCGGGGAATTGGCAAAGAACTTGTTTATCCTTCTCCTCTTGTAGCAACCTGGAAAGTAAAGTTTTTGCCTTATGTCCCCAACCTCACTGTGTGGTTGTCAAGCATAAGGTTTCGTATTAGAAATAAGAAAAGTAAAGTAAAGTACAATAAGTCAACTAAGCATGCAAAATAAAATAAAAAAGCAGCAAAAAGATGGTGGTTTTTGAGTTTCGTGTGTTTGTAAGTAAAGAAAGTATTTTTTTGGTATTTTCGGATTAATAAATAGGAGTAAATGTAAAGTGTGGTAATAGTGTTGGAAATGTGTTTCTAATGATTTAAAATGGACCGGTGTTCATGGATTCAATTGTCTACTCTCTTTTTAAGTTCTAGTGAACACAAACAATTTATCAAAAATATAATATTGGTGGAACTTCAACATGTGTTTGATAAGCATTCATATGGGCATTACGTCCTAACATAGAGATGAATAACACATCTCTCTTATACTCCTCAAGAAAGGGAAAACTCCAAGAACTTGAATTAAGAATCAATAGAGTATAGCCTTAAGGAATTTGACATAATGTTTGAATCTCAGATATGATACCTTGAACAAACAAGATTATCAAGTTGTCACATGATAATTATAGCACATGCATTTACTTTATCCCTAGTGAGGCAGTAAAAGAAAGATAAAACCATAGTAGATCTTAAATTTGTTGTCAGTATTCAATCACTATACAATCATGTTACTCCATCCAATACACACTTATCCCCACACATGCTCTTGCATACAAATTGGATCAGAACAAGTACTTAAGAACATGATACATGATATGCATCTATCAATACATCTTACACATAATAGGTTCCAATCACATATATCAATATCATAGAATAAAGATCCATCACATAGGAATTACATGTATGACTATAATCATGTTGGGCAACTCATATGGTACTAGATCTACGGAGAACAAGAGAGAGAGAGATCAAGCTACTGAAACAAAATAATAGTCCAGAGGTGGACTACTCACTCTTCATAATGGTGATGATGGTTGAGACGTTGGAGAAGGTGGAGATCCGTCCGACGGTGGCTCCGATTGAGTTTGCCCCTCCAATCTTAGTTGGTTCTAGCTCTACTTCGGTGTTTTTGCGGCACTCTCCTCGAGGAAGCCTCGGTAAGTCCTTTATATGGATGTTTTTTTGGTTAGACTTGAGTCTGTGGGCGAAAGAATCAAGCGAATCAGACGATCGAGGGGGGAGAGCATGGGTGGCGTGCCCCCCCCCCCAACTAGGCACACCACCATGCCTCTTTTGGCACTCATATCCCATACGTGAGGTCGAAGTGCTCCAGATGCTTCTCTTGATGAAATATTAACATCCCCAAAGCCCTAGCTCTATTTGACTTCGTTTAGGTCCTTGAAAGCTAAAAATACACAAAATAGGGTTTTCCTATCCTGGAGAGTTAGAATCAAAATAAAGGGGATCATTGGTGAATCCCCAAAAATCAATATAAAATATGTATACAACATCATATGTGTTGAAAATATGTGGGAATATGTGTCAACAAACTACAAAGTTCATGCATGCATTTTACATGCATCAACATCCCCAAGCTTACCATATGCTCGTCCTCGAGCATAAAGGTGACAAAACTAATATGAACTTTGGAGTTTGTTGCTTTGCTTCTTTCATTGTCACACAAAGTTCACAAGGTTCAATCCTTAAAGAAAAACAATAAGCAAGTGAGATATAAGGTGATATCTTTTACAATCTACAAAACATGCTCAACAATAGGTTGTCTTGTGTTCAAACAAATGAAAAGTATATAGACCATAAAGCATACTTGGATGAACATATAGAATTTTTGGAAGACTCTTTTCTTTCTTTTCTTTGGATATTTTGAGAATTTTGACTCTTTTGACTCTTGGATAATAGTAAGTAGGAAACACATTTGCTAGTCCTCCAATAAAATAAAATATAGTTGGGAGCATAAAATGAAGTTTTGAAATATATAGTTCATGTCAAAGGTAATCATAAGGATGGGGTTTCAAGCATCTTTTGTTTTAGAGGTTCTATGGTTCATGTGTTTGACCTCTTACAAGTTGGATGTCTCATGCCCTTTTGCACACGCACCCACACCTAATGCTACTCAATTTCGGATTACCATAGACCTTCTTCATATGCATATTGTTTCAACCAAGTATCACAAAGAGGTACCTCCATGCATCATGTACAAAGTTTCCAAGTAAATTGGGTAATCTCTACTTTTGGGGGCCATATATGCCAGGAAGATAGGACAACAGACAAATGGACATCCTATTGTAACGTAAGATTTTTTCTCTTCCTTTTGTTTTATGAAAGGTGATTGCGGATGTCCATGCTGAAAACTTCCACCATGATTATGTTGCATGGTTTCCATTAGCGGTCCAATGTTTTTCTCTAACATATATGCATACTCCAGTGTTTTTGCACGATAACCCCCTTTACTTACATAAGATGGTTACCCATAACAAAAATCTTAAACATCGCAACAACTTAAAGTGCAAAGTTGAAAGTTTTTCTCATGTCATCATGGTTCTTACTTAACAACCTACTCATAATTTGTCAAACACATAACTTTCCATAGTGGTATCTCCCCACGCCTTACTTTCTCATGAGCTTAAAACTACACAAAAAGAGATATTTTGAAGTATTTGGAGGCATATCACACATATTATACTTGAAGTAGCAAGTGCCACAAAGGTAGGTATGGTGGGTGTTTGTTTTGAGGTGTTTGGATACACGTCTTAGATTGTTTGAAAACTAGATGATACCCCGCGCGCGTTGCTGCGGGATATTTGCGTAAATAAAACAGTTGCACCCTGTAAGGAAAACTAATATTAAACAAATAATTTTATAGAATGCAACTTACATGTACGATATATTTCTATGGATCATATTGATCAATTAAAGTCTCATTTTTATCCAACTACACCTGTATTAAATTTGAGACAAAGAGTATCTTGTATCTTTTATTATCTATCTGAGATCCATAAACTGAAATAACACAAAGTTGAGTAAGAGGAAAACAAAAACGTAATGAAATAAGCTGTTACTTGCAAGGGATCAATGAGTTATTCCTTATAAAGAATTGTATAAAACATTTGTGATAGCTCGCCTGTGTAGTAGTGTACGACTCAGATCAAATATTTCTCACAGTACAAAAATACACATACATAGTTATGGCTTCCAAGGTTACTCAATCAAGATGTTGAAATAAAAGTGTGCCATTATTTAAAAGAGTTTGTGAAGAACACATTTGGAAGTTCGGACTAAGTGTAAATCAAAATTGCTCCTCTCACTGTCATGACGTAGGAAAGCTTTTGAACAACCAAACAACTATTTTCACCCTTGTATCAATTGCTTCAAAAAATTGTGCAGCAAAACAAAAGGGAAGTCTTCTAAAATTTGACAGGCTCAAATCAAAGATAGACAATACACAAAGTCCGGTGGAACAAACTGTTTCTTCCAGCGAAGAAATTCTCTGTCGTCCTGCGGAGGTTGGCACTCAGGCTCGATCTTTACGGACAGATAGGTGGAAAATGTACCAGCGAAAACACTGCAGGACTTCATCGAAAAAACTACTGCATGAATTTCAATCCTTAATATGATTCAGTGGACAACTTTATATTTTGTTCAACGGACAACTGATTGGCTGATCTGTGCAACTCACCACTTAAACCAACCATGGAAATCTTGTACCGTTAGCATCAGAAACTCCAAGACAAAACAACGGAAGTCATCTAAAAAAAAACAACGGAAGTGTAATCAAATACGGAGTACCTTGGTAGCGCATTCATTCTTAATGAAGTCAATGAATAGAGGACCGCCCAGATCGATCTTCTCCAGCATAAAACCAACCTGTTCCTGGCTTCCTGCACAGACCCAAATTAACAAAGCATTGCAATCGAGTCAAGAAAATCACCTTGGGACGGAGGTTCCCTGCCACGCGATGATGGCCGGTTTGTCCTAGCTTCAGTGAGCATACAGAGAATCCAATAAAATAGGGAGGCTTGAGCCAGCAGCAGGCATAATCCAATCAAATTGGGTAGATGCACAAAACGTCGAGCAGATTCAGAACCGGAGCGCAACCTGAAAGATGAGAAGAAGAAACAAAGGGAGAATTAAAATGGGGAGCGTCCAGGTACCAGAGTGGAGGCCGCTGTCAGAGATGGCGGCGCTAGCAGGCTAGCGTTCTTGATGGATGCAGATGGCAGCAGGGTCTGGTTTTTAACCTCGAGGGGTAGGCATCGGCGACGGATCAGTTCAATCAAGCAGTTTCTACTCGGTGTTGAATGCTGAGATTGATCAAGCGGTTTCATCAGAATTTGTGAGGAAGGCGGACCTGTCGCTGCAATAGAATTAGTGCCGGTGATTATTAGCGACCATTACAGATGCGAAAAGATTTTTTGTTCTGAAAGTTGCGGCTGCAAAACAAAATCCAGAACAAACGGCCTATGTGACTCGACCTGAGCCCGCGAGCGCACGAACGGACTTCTAGCCTTCTGGCCATATAAGCTGAGCAGCCCATCTGTAGCCTTCTACCGTGTTGGTATGGGGAGCGAGTCCTCCCGCACGGCTGGGAACAGTGCAGGAGATCAAATCTTCTCTTTCTTAATAGATGGCCCCATTTTGCTGATCTCACAGCGAGCCACGTCACCTAATTAAAAGTTTCCACCTCCCCCACTTGGTTTCCTGTCGTACGACACCAATCTTCTCTCCGGATCGACACGCCTGAAGCCACCGATGGCCTTGCTCGCCAGACCGACGCGCCTGGACCAGATGGGCGTCAGTTAGCAGCGCACGGACCTTCTCGCAATAGCAGCGCCACGACCAGTTCTTTCCTCGCCACTTCGGCCTTTTCCTCTTCAATCCGCATAAACTGCGAGGAAGGTTAGCAATCGGTCGCCTCATATTCTCCCCACGAAGTGCCCTTCCCCCATCCCAAATCCCAAGCACTCTCTCCTCATCGCGAAACGGCATCTCTCTGCCTTCCCTTTGCGCTGCAAGGCCACAAAGGAATATGCAAAATCGGCGGATATAGCAGCCTGGCAGGCAACCTCCGTCCAAAGGTGAGTTTCTCTAGCCTTGAATTGATTTGCACCGTTGTATTTGGTGCTGTGTAGGTAAGGCTGGACTGCGTGCTGGAGAAGGTGGATCTGGACGGTCCTCTCTTTTTTGAGTCCACCGCCAAGGTATGTCCTTCCACCCTCTTTTTTCTTAGATTTTCTGAACCTTCTTTTTTTGATTCCAGCATGTTGTGGTCTGGAGATTTTGGAACCTCGCGTACGTACCTCATTCTATCTGATACATTGCTGAGCCCAAATCACGTGTGGTATCATATATAATTGTGATTAGTTGATGCATAAATTTGTGAATTATTCTGTTGCTGATGTAGATTCATTCTCCCTGGTTTAAGATTGGCGTAGCCGTCGACAACCATCCCTGCTCGCGATGCCGTCGTTGGCACCAGTCTCCACTTTGGTAGCTCTCCACTCCAGATTTTGATTCTCCCTTTCTTTTTTTATCAATCTGTTAGGCTGCGCACTGGCTCCAAACCTGCTCGACGTTTTGCCTCCCCGTGATTTGGTTGGATTTTCATTAGATAATGCCTCGCTGCTAATTCAAGCCCACTCCGATTTAATCAGATTTTGCGTATTGGTGGCTCAAGCAAGTACGAAGAAGCTATCCTCACGTCTACAGCTTATGAACGTTAGACAACAGTTGCTGTTTCCATAGGTACATACACTCTCATCTCTTCCTCTTCACCTTTAGTTTACACTGAAACAGCAGTAGCTGATGCTAATTCTGCAATATTATTGCTGTTTCTGAGATGATTTGCAGTTGTATTGGGGTCTAAGGAGTTCTCTATCTGTTTTACAGTTTAGTTCATAACAATCATTCCGAAGCAAGACTACTAAAAGTAGGGTCATATGCCCATCGATCCATTATACATGACTGTTTCTCTCATCATGGTATTTATTTTCCAATCTACATGTGACGTCTCTTCACTTTGCTTGATTTCTATTAAACACATTCGTTTCTTTATGGCCTACAGAGTACAGAACTACGGATGCACCACCCAGGATGCTCTCAGAATGTAAGGTGTAAGTGGACTTTCAACTTACTTTACATATATGGTGTATATGTATCATAGTAGTTTCTGGGTTTTTCTTTTTGCCTGTGGCTTACTGGTCTTACAGCATTGATAGGAAAGTCACCACTTCTACAAAACCAGAAAAGCAAAGCGTAGAGCAACCATGCAAGGAGACAATTGCCCAAGTCAATCACGCATTGCTGCATATTTCTACAGAACAAACTCATACTTATCTTATAAATTCGTAATTGTTGTAGTTTATTAATCACAGTGAGTCGCTTATCTGCATCTCACACCAACAACGCCAGCCATCGCACTCTCTCTAAAGGTACCAATACTCAAGTATTAGGGGATTATTTGGTAATTCACTTTACTTTGGGTTTTCAACTTTTGAACTATATATAGTTCTAGCAAATACTACGAAGGGTCTAAAGACTATTTATTATTGCTCATTTCCTCAACACTTTGTGACCAGCAGATTAAAATGTCAGGTCCTCTCTTTCTCTCCAATTGCAGGAATGTGATGTTATAACCTCTTGCTACAGCCTTCTCCTGTCTGTGATACATGGAGCGACAACAAGCAAAACAGGTACCACTAAATCAAGCATGCATTTCTATTTCATAACTGCTACCTTCATGTACATTGCTTTCTATACAGCATGCCAAGGATGCCAACAATATATGTACTTCCAACTCATCATCAAATCGAAGCTAGCCAGATGTGTATAGAGGCAATACAGAAACTCAGGGAGAGTAAACGAGCACTGCATTGAACTTTCCATGAGAGGAGCAAATACTGACCTTCACATCCGGACATCACAATCATAACTGGATCTGATCATCCATTTTTCACAATTGAATACACCAAACATGAAAAAAAAAACATAGCTATCCTTTCCGGTGAGAAGATCTACAAAGGCACTGAATAGTTCTCATATCATGTAATAAAAAAATCATTGACTTTGAAATCATGTAATGCCCTGTTTTATTTTAAAGTTTTCAAACTGCTCTATAAATTCTTATTCTGTACATCACTAAAAAAGTTTGCCCGCATCTCAACAAGGGAGCATGATCCATGAAGTTGTACATTGTCACTCTTCACATGTTTCCAGAAGAGTTCACTAAACTCTTGCGGCTAGACCACCGTTGTCTTAGGTTGACCAAACTGGGAAGATGATATATAATAGATGTGTTTCGTTAAGCATCATTATATATGCACAATAATATTCCTACAAATACCGCAGCAACGCGCGGGGTATCATCTAGTTTGTTAATAAGCCTGCGTGGCTCGCTGTGAGATCAAGAAAATGGGTCCAAGTATTAAGAAAGAGAAGATTTTGGGCTAGCAAAAAGATCTAAAAGCATGCCATAGGGTCCATAGTGTCAATCATTTATTATCAAACAAGGCTCCTTAGTATTAAACATCCATATATATGAGCAAAAGGTAGCACCAAATATGGCATTAGCAAATTATCATTCATCA
Organism: Lolium rigidum; assembly: GCF_022539505.1. Classification (NCBI taxonomy): domain Eukaryota; kingdom Viridiplantae; phylum Streptophyta; class Magnoliopsida; order Poales; family Poaceae; genus Lolium; species Lolium rigidum. The sequence continues at coordinate 90,782,294 of NC_061511.1, read as the reverse complement.
AAGCATTTAAAACTAGCAACACTAAGCATAACTTTGAATTTCAGCCTTTTTCTTTCATTCCCTTTTCTTTTCATAGCATACAACCCATTCTAATCAAGGCTTCAATCATGGGATAGTTGGTTTCAGTAACACTTTCCTAAGAATGAAAAATATCTATCATGGTGGTCTCATTTATTTTCAAGAAAAACTAGACATAACACTAGACAAAGACGCTCCAAGTTTCTATGATCATTCTATGTTGCTAAAAAAACAAAGTTTAGAGATTTGCATACCAAGAGTTTTGTAGGTCCAGTGGGGTACCATAGGCATCCCAAGCTTATGGTCTTCACAATTCTTGGATAGCTCTTGGTGTGGTGTTCCTCCATTCCCTGTCAAAAAACTTCAACACAAAACTTTCTCCCATTTTTTTAGGAGACATTAGTGATACAAAAATATGAAAGTTGTTGCAATATATACCAAACACAAAAAAAAATTCCTCGGCAGTCGAGCAAGCATTTAGTGTCCTACGACATCTGGAGGTCGGTGGGGATGACGTCTTAAGCGAACGCGCCATCACTGCCTCGAGGATCACGTCATCCTCGGCGTGGGCTCCTTCTTCAGCTTCCGTAGGCGCCCGCCAGCGTGGCCTCCTTCTTTCGCAGGCTCGTGCTTGACGCGGACCAAATGGCCGTGCAGAGGCGACGGGCCCATGCTCTCACGGATGACTATCCCGCCACCTCAGTTGAGCGGCGACGAGACGGGCTCCGGCTTGACAACGCTGAGCAGGGTCATTGGCGGCGTGGCTGGCGGCGCAGAGGCCGTGGAGTGCGAATGCAACGCCGACCCCGAGGATGACGAAGTGGATGCCATCTGTCGTGGCATCTAGGAGGAACTCCCGCGATGCCGGGAGAACGACGTCGGGGTCCTCGGCGGCATCTGCAGGACGGGGGAGTTCCCCGCCTGGATGTGGTCGAGGATGGCGGCGAGGGTGCAGCCAGGGGCACTCCACTAGCGGTGTCTTCCCTCCGAGTTGTTCCTCCCCGGTGGCGGAGGAGGGACCTCACAGGAGGCCAGCTCCCACTCGTACCTGTCACGGAAGAACGCATCCCACGCGGTGTGGTTGTCAGGGAATCGCTCCGGCAGCGCCAGCTCCTCGTCCGACATGACGGCGAGGGATGTAGACGCCGCCGACACTGAGCTGCCAGGACAGGGGCCCGCGGAAATCGGGTGGCGCCAGGTATTTGGTTTCGTACAGGAGGCGTGCCTCCCACTCGTGGAGGGAATGGCGGCCGAACCCGTTCGCCGCTGCACCGTCACCGTGGTATCTTTCCGGTGTCTGGTGGTGGTGCGTGGATGATGAAGGGGAGAGGTGCTTGCTTTACCGGCGGTGGTGTGTGGAGGAAGAAGAAGGGGAAAAGAGAGGGGATATATAGGCCTGCGGCTCCGGCGAGGAATGGCACGCAAAAGCCGGGGAGACGACGGTGGACTGCCGTGTGTCGACTTGCCTGCTGCGTGCCATTACTCCGCCGCGTGTCTACTGGCCTGCCGCTCCGGCGAGTAATGACGCGTAGAAGCCAAGGAGACGACGGTGATTGCGCCGTGTGCGGCTAACCAAACGGGGCCACTAGCAGGGCGGGTTTCTTCGTGCGTCTTCTTGGCGTTTCGCGCCCTTTTCTCTCCATCCGGCGCTCGCAGGCGCTCCCTGGGAAGTTGGGTTCGGCCTGGGATCGCTGGATAAAAAAAACGACACAATCTGGTGAATTTTGGGCCCTAGGCCGCGGTTGGGAGATTTAGGTCCATCCAGCGATAAAATTTGGCCTGGGAAGGGGGTGCTGGGGAGCGGAGTGGAGATGCTCTAAGGGCCACTTTTAATGGGCTACTTATGCATTTCCGTGGAGATAAGCACCGGTGAAGAAAAGCTCCCAAAAACTGATGCTACCCTTCTTTTGAGCTGATGGAGTTTGGGTTTTGATGCTTGGCGGAGCAGACGCGCGTGGGATGGGCGACGGCGGCGGCGGCCCTCCTCCCGTCGGCTGTCCCCTGGCGGACCGGTCGGCGCGGGTGGGATGGGCGGCGCTGCGGTCTCCCTCTTCTCGTCGGCTTCCCGCAGCACTCCGGCAGGGGTTGGTGGTGGGCGGCGGCCAGACCCTCGGTCTGCGCCATGCCATCCACCCCCGCCTCTCATTGGTGCGTGGAGGCAATCTTCGGGCATCTTCCGCGACACGAGGGCGCCCGGGGCATGCAGCAGCCTTGGGTTTGACGGAGGAGGTGGCCTCTTCTTCGCCGGAGAGGGTCGGCCTGCGGTTGGTGGTGGTGGATTTTTGATCTATCATCGCCAGCCGGCGGTGAGATGGAGGTGCATGGAAGCCGGCGATGGTGTCGCCGGTGGAGGGTTGGGTTGGCCAGCCCGGGATGGTCGCCGACGTGGGGGTCCGGCCTGAATAAAGGCGGCGGTCCTAGGGCCTCTCTTGCGTGAAGAGGAGGACCTACCGGAGGCCTGGACTCGTGATCTGGCCGGAGGGTTGAGTTCTGGAAGGCTCCGCCGGCGAATGTAACAGTGCTTTGCCTGGAGTTTGTTGGATCAGAGGTATTCGGTCGTGCGCACCCATGCGTTTATTCCGACCGTTTGGTTCTGGAGGGAGCGGCGCGAAGCTCTTTTTCCGTGTTGACATCAAGTGACTATGGATCCATGATGAAAGTCGGAAGAAGAGAATTTCATGAAGGCCGGAGGGGAGGACTAGCTAAGGGAGGTTCAAGTCTCCGCGCTGTTGAGGGGCTTGCTTGGTGTCCGGGCTTCACAGCAGCGGTATGAAAGTGGGGGCGACAACACATGTGAAGCGCAGAGTCCTACCTTTCAGGGTGAAAATCCAAGGTCTGGCCTTAACTGGTTGTGCCTGGCAGTGACCTTGGTGGAGGCATTGTTTTGAGAGTGGGGACTATCTTCAGGGTGAAAACCTAAGATCTTTGATCGGGCGACGACGGTGTTGGAGCACTGTTCCCTTCTTGGAGGCGTCGTTTTTGGAGAGTCTGCAATTCAGGTGTTGTCATGGTGGTGGATGTATTGCTGTTGTTAGGTCCGTGATACTGTAGCGGGACTTTTGTTTCTTAGTTTTCTTTTCGTTTTTTTGGTTGTGTGCATCCGTAGTGCCATTAGGGTGGTGCGTTGTTGCAGAGGCTGAGTATAATTGGTATCTCTCGATATTAATATATTCCCTTTATCGAAAAAATAATGCCCCTGATTTGGTATAATCCCTAGACAAGAAAGTTACTACAGGCTTCCATGTAGAAAAGGTAAGTTATCGCAGGTTTTCATTGGATTTCCATTTCAGTTCAAGCTGTCACTACAATGTAATCAAACTGAAAAGTGAAGGATAAGTTGAATACTGTAACCAAATATCTGTATCTACCTAGCACATAGCACTACGAGCATCTTTCCAGTTGTTGGCGAATTGCAGGATGTGGGTCTTGATGATTTGGTCGGGGATGGCCTTGCAGGTGACTGCAGCAGCCGAGCCTTGTCTCCCTGAACGGGTCGCCGACCATGCCGAGGTGCTCGGCCAACAGAAGATTATGTGACCTGCCGGTCGTTCACGCGCTGGACACCAGACCCGGAGTGGAGATGCTCTAAGATCACCATATTCGAAGCAGGTAACAACACAGATTTCCACATAACCAAACACTTCAATTTCTTTTACTTGCAATCAGTTTAACCATATATGTAGGCAACAATGGGTCAAAATTGCACCAAAACTCGATACAGACGACAAAACTGTGCAAGTACAAACGCACCAACCACACAACAGCTACATTAACCAAACATGAACCAAGTGAAGTGCGGAAGAAGAGCGGTCATCACGAAACGTGCAAAAAAAGAAAGAGCCCATGACACATCCAAATCGTCCAAAACGACACACTTTTCGCCCAACTAAACAACAGGCTTCAGAGCTCTCAACTATCGAGCTGAAAGTAGCATCCTTGAACCAGGTACCAACTATGTTAGCTAGGGTATTTGTGCTGATAGAGCTACAGGAGTGACAAGTGACACTTATTTTCCATTTTCAGCAAGTCCTGACCTGCCAAACCTACACGATAAAGAAGGCCTTAGGCAGCAGCAGATGATTGGAACCGCCAACAGGCACTACAAACATTACATCGTACCAGGTAAGTGTTGTGAAGTGTATAAGTAGATTGCCTAGCCCTTTCCATCAGTTCGGACTTTTGGTTCAAGTGGCTAGTGCATGAATCTTAACAGTAAGAACGTGTGATACAAAGATGCAGCCCAAGAAATGATTAGCGCCTAATTTAACTTGTTAATTTTTCTTTGTTCCAGTTTCAGGAAACAAAAGGACGTAGACCTTTTCCGAGATGCAGACTGATGCTGAGTTCGACTTACGGCCCAAACCTTATCCCTCAGGTACGTTTCTGTGGGCACATTTGGAAATTTTATACTAAGCACTTAGTATACTGAGGCAAATGTTTTCCTCATTAGAGAAAACTCTTTTCTGGCACTAGGCTTCAGAGAAGAACTCCAAAACCAATGGAGAACGACAATCTGAATTTGGGTAAGTATGCTACCTCTATTTTGCACCATTCTTGTGAAATATAGCATTGATTTGTTGTGATCTGCTTTTTGCAGCCACGGAGAAACAAAAACTTCTAAACCTACATCCAGTGATGGGTTCAACCTTCTAGGTAATTAATTTATTTGATTGCTTATAGCTTCCCAGTTGTGTGATTCAGTTTGATGATTGGAACCAGGAGTACCACAGTGGCAGATCTTTGCCTTGTATATATCTGTATGTACAGGCAGCAAGCATTTCATCTGAAACAACTTACTTTTCAGGTAAGGAATCGTCTGCCTCTCCCTTGCCAAAGTGTACACAGTCGAATGTGACCAGCTCGGACATTGTTACTCGTAACATTTGCATGAAGGTAATCTACAATATGGTGAAATATGTGCTTAACATTAATGCCAAACTGAATTCTTGATTATATACTGAGGTTGCTGATTTTCATTTTCAGGATCAGCCTGGTACAAGGCATTTGTCATCATTCAGTTCTCTCGATAACCCAAGAGGGCGCCAAATCCAAAAGGCTCCCGTCCGCATGAAGAGCATGCTAGCTGCATTCTTTGTCAGGCACAGGTCCGGAAGGATGAAAAATGTCTCGGTTCGTTAATCAGCTGCACACCTGCAGTTTGCTATGGCCAGCTGCAGCTGCACAATGGGTCCCTATTTTCAGAGTGCTAAAGGGGTGCGTCAAGGTGACCCCATGGCTCCCTTTTTGTTCAATATGATTGGAGAATCTTTAACGAAAATGGTTTTACAAGCGCAACAAAATGGTTTGCTTAGTGATTTGGCCCCTGATCTTGTTGAGAACGGTGTCGCTATTCTTCAATATGCGGATGACACGGTCTTATGTTTGCCGCATAATCCTGAGAATGCTATGAACCTTAAGTTGTTGCTATACATGTTTGAGCTAATGTCGGGTTTAAAGATAAATCCCATTAAAAGTGAAATTTTTTCAGTTAACGCAGACAATGATACAACAAGGTTTTACTCTGATTTGTTCAATTGTCAAGTGAGGCAATTGCCCATGAAATATCTGGGCATGCCAGTCACTTTTTCCAATCTAAAAAATATTGACTGGGACTTCCTAGATGCTAAGATGCTTAAAAAGCTCGATTCCTGGATCAGTGACTCGGCAACCTCTAGAGGGTGTCTAGTCCTACTGGATTCAAGTTTATCCGGTGTTCCCTATTTTTATATGTCGATGTTCTTGATGAACAAGAAATGTGTGGAAAAAATTGACAAACATAGGAGAAGTTTCTTTTGGGCTGGTAAGAAGAAAAAAAGAAAATACCATTTGGTTAAATGGACGAGAGTTTGCCGCTCTAAAATGAAAGGGGGTCTGGGTGTCAAGGACCTTAGGACGCAAACCATCAGTCTCGTATGCAAGTGGTGGTGGAAATTAGAGACACAAAATGGTTTGTGGCAGAAAATCGTTAAAGCCAAATACCTTAGAAATAAATCCGTCGCCTCGGTTAGGCAGAGAGTGCATGATTCCTCTGGATGGAAAAATCTGATGAAAGTGAGAGATTTCTATTTTGCCGTAAGAAAAGTTTTGTTGCAAAAGGGTAACCTTGTGAGATTCTGGATGGACCCGTGGCTTGATGTACTCCTTTATGTGAATCATTCCCAACTCTTTTTGACATTTGTCAAGGCCAAGATTGGACGTTTGAGAGAGCCGAGTTGTACTTTGGATGTTCCTTTCCGGAGAAGAATGTTACCTGACATGACATCTCAGTGGGAGCGTATTAAAACCTGTGCTTTTAGACATCCTACCTCCTTAAACTCAGATATAGTTTCCTGGAGTTTGAGTGCTAATGGTTGTTTCTCCACCAAGTCGATGTATCAACATTTAGAGAAAAATTTAGCTGGATCCCATAATAAGTGGATTTGGAAAGCAAAAAATCTCTTTGAAAATTAAAAATTTCTTGTGTAGCTCTTTCAAAATGCTATATTAACTAGAGATAATCTTTAAAAAGCGAAAGTGAGGTGATTCTCCTCTCTGTTTCTTTTTTTACTAGGAAGAGACTATGGCTCATTTATTTTTTGAATGCTCTAATGCCAAGGTGGTCTGGGGCAACCTGGGAGAGATCTTTGGAACCTCAATGTGTCCCTCTTCTTTATGGCAAAGTGTGGCATGGTTTTATCGGTTTTATCCTCAAGGGAGAAAATTTCATATGTTTCTGCTTGCTGCCATTTGCTGGGGGATTTGGAATGTTAGGAATAAGATTACTTTCGAGAAAGTTGTTGTCCGTTCCCCTTTGGTAACAATTTCTATGATCTGTTCGTTGCTACACTACTGGACAGGTCTGTTCGGGCGCGAAGACGGGAGGAAGATCAAGCTGGGAGCGGGCCAAATGCTCCAGCTGCACTTCACTTCAGTGCGGCCCCTGCGATGGCTCCGACGACTCCAACCGCAAGACATGTGATGCTGATGATAACAAATGGCGGAAACTGATTGTCCCTGTTGTTGCTGCTGAGTGTGTTTGCAGAAGTTGATAGGTTGAGTTTATGCTTCGGCCGGTTGCTTTTGATGTTTGTATGTTGGATTAGTATGGTATCCCTTTGAACCTGTGTAGTGTAGGGTAGGTTTTTTGCCCCGTAGCTTAGTTTTCGATATCGAGATCGAGCGGCGGGTTTTCCTACCAATCTAGTTTCCTTTGCTGGGTATGTTCTGTCCCCTTCCTTTCTCATTTTGTTTCTGTTTTGTTGTGGGATCTGAACAGTTGTATTTCCGTTATGCTTATAATGGAAAGGGGAAAAAAGTCCCGGTTGGAAAAAAAAAGCTGCACAATGAAGTGCAAGCAAGAAACTCAGTCCACATCTCTTATATGGTACTCCCTCCGTTCATATAAGATGTTTTGCCAAGCTAAATTAGCTTGACAAAATGTCTTGTATTAGTAAGCAGAGGAAGTAATATATGTATCTTGTATATTCTAGTGGTCTAGAGATAGATCTTATGTGATTCCATTTTCATCTCTAATTCTTAATGTCACCATGCTGATGACACAAAATTATACGGATATAGGAAAGTTTTATACCATTTTGCCAAATCACTAGCCAGGAGTTCCAGAAGTTTTCAGTATAAGTGAATGAGACGGAATGCATATGAGTATGCCAATGCTAAGTTCCTTCCGTTTATATATAGACCACACAGCGTGTTTGTAAAGAAACCAACAAGATTTGTACCTCCTCGAATGTATGTTGGCAGGTATTGTGAATGGAATCCTCGATTTGTATGCTTGACATGCCTGTAATTCGATGAGTACACAAATCAAGGTAGCGGTTGGTTCATGGGGGCGACGGTTGATGGCATGATCAAAACTGCAGATATGAGATAGCGTCTTTGCTTCCGTACGCACCCACCACAAACTCGCCAAACCGCGAAAACACGTGGACGGTTAGGATTCGGTCATACCGATTCGGGTCTGGGGGCATGATCGTCATTTCCTGTGGACTTCGGGTTTGGCTGGGTTCGTATCAGCCCACGTACAAGCCCGTATGACCCATACCTCTATGTATTATACGCCTACGTGTCCACGCGCGCGCCACGACGGAACCGCCGATATATAGATGTCTTTCTCCCTGTCCTCTTCACCACATCTATCCAAAGCAAAAGCAATCCCCAAATCGGGCAAAAAACCCTAGGTCAAGAACAAGCAGAGCTCGCTCTCGTGCTCGTTCGCGCTCGTCCATGGAGAGGGGGAAGGGGAAGGAGGGGAAGGGCAAGGAGGCGGCGGCTGAGGAAACCCAGCTTGGCCGCTCCATCGGCGGGCGGAGCTGCCCCGGATCCGAGCTCCGCTTGGGGCCGGAGGACGGTGGCTGCACCGGCGAGCAAGAAGCGTGCGCACGAGACGCGAGGCGCGTGCGGCGGCGCAAGAAGAAGAATCGGAAGAACCGCGAGAGGCAGGGAGAGGAAGGCGGCGGGGCAAAAGATCAACAGCCCCGACGACGTGCCCACCTTCGACGAATCCGACTCCGCCGACCCGTCCGAGGTAAATTTCTCCGCCGACCCCGACGACATGCAT
>NC_061511.1:90713323-90773619 GCF_022539505.1 Lolium rigidum | reverse complement strand
CAAGGGTCATGATTGAAGCTCTATACTCAGTTTAAAACCGGACCAACTGGTAGATTGTCTGTACTCCTATATTGTATACAAATATCTAATCATATACATCGTTGGATCACTTAAGACAAAGGGAATTAACTACAACACAGGACTTAAACTTAAGATGATATATTTGTCAAAATTTGAATGTATCTATATGCTTTCACTGTCTAGATACATCTGAATTTGGACAAATCTCATACACTTTCGGTGGGACAGAGGTAGTATATAACTGTGTATACACTAACTAGTGTCTAGTTTTGGCGAAGTTAAGACTAGTTTCGTGGGATGGATGCAGTATAACTGATATATTGGACACTCGATTTGAACACATGAATGACCAATGTCCTTAGCTTACATAGTCGTATTTATACTGTGAACATGAACGATGAAAAGTGCTGCTGTTTGAATATGGTTGCCAGTAACACCCTATTCGTCTCCATTTCTAATATTGCAGAAAACCCGATGTCCCCGTTTGTAATCCCGCCACCGGTGGTGGATGATCAGCAGTACGCGTGGTTCCTCGCTCCAACTGCTGATGGCAAGCGATTGATGATCATCCTTACAAGTAAACAACATTGGGATTGCCAATGCCGAAGTACCTCCTGACATTCCCTATGCTGCTAATGGGCTTCAGCTACGGCAGTATCCTCCTGTTGCCACCTACGTCTTTGAGCAGGATCCCATATCTCTGTTCGTTGCAGCACGTGCAGGGGACTTTCATTGGAGGCAGGTTAACAGCCTCGGCGACCACTCTCTGTTCCTCGGACTCAATTACCCGATCATTGCCAACCTGAAGAACCGTGAATCCAAAGCTCCTGATGGCACATTGGTTCCATTCATGAGGAAAAACTGCGTCTACACAGCATACTGGAATTCTTTTCATAATCCATACCCTAAAATTTTGCGCTGCAACCTCCAGCCAGATGAAGGTGAGACTGTGGGAGTTATCAGCCTTCCCAGAGGTAGTTGTGGTAGTGTCCGACAAGCGGCTATGTGGTTTAAGCCTGCTTTAAACATTGCCCGTTCGGTGTTACCTTTAAAAAAACACTGACACACTTTTTTATTATGCTTGAAGTGTTGAGAAGTAGTACACTGTTTTTAGTATGTACTAGTTTGAATCCGTTTATTTGAACACTGCCCTGCTTTTGTATTTCGTGTTTCCTTCATATTATAACCCATGCATGGCTGTTTTAGGATTGACTTTATTTCAGCACTATAATTACAATGTGTGTATGTCCTTTATAATATAGCCACCTCTTGTTGATCATAGTCATGAGAGGACCATTCCTATTTGTTTCGCCGCTAAAGGGTAAAGTACATCCCTGGGGGCAGCGATTCTTGCTGCAGGCCACTAAACATGCATCAACTACGAGCAAAGAAGTTGATGTGCGACCTAGGTGACTGTGCGGACCCCACTTGTTAACCAAAGAAAAAAAATGTCAATACGGAACTAATGTACATACGACAACTCCTATATGATATGTGTACGATTGAGCATCTGGAGGTGTGCTGCCACCTGCTTCCTCACACGTTGGGTTTGATCTTGTGTTGCGTACACGGATCGGACTGAAATTGTCGTGTGCATAGCAAGGTTCATGTCAATAAGGCTGAGTGCCTGAGTTTGGCATCTAAGTCTAGGCAACAATTACTTTTTCTAAGTCTAGGCAACAAATACTTTTGGGTTCCAACGGCCATCTACATGGTATTTGCTATAGGCCTACTTGCTCAGGCTGTATAAGCCCAATAACCAGAAATGGGCTTTTCTGCTCATGCAATTTCGGCCTTTTTCTAATGAACCATAGATCCTATGATGGCAAAAAAACAAAAACACGGAGATTCTGCATAAAAGTTGTTTTTATTTATTTTGAATTATTCGGTTACAATTTTTGAAACTGCTCATGGCCAATATGAAAATCCTTGATCGCTCCATACCCACACGGATCACGGTATTTTAAAAAAATTCATAAAGTGGATTTGAAATTTAAAACATATCCTAATAATTCCATGATTTATTCTATTAACTTGCAAGATCTTGGAGCGAAAGAGCTTGTATTAGTTTGCAAAAATAATACAGATAAACCTGTCATTAACAAGAAATGAAGGTTTATCGTCCAAAGAGGATGCCATGTGGGACCCATGAGCCAGCAGCGTCCTCAACATTTCAAAGGCGGTAGGAGATCCAACAAAAAAGGCAAGTATCCCGAAAATAGGGATAAAAAATAAATCATAGAAAGGAATCATTTATAGTTCAGAGTGGCTGACATGTGGGACAGATCTGCTAGCAGCATCCTCATCATTTCAAAGTCGGCAGAGGATCAAAAGAAAAAAAAGGCAAATAGCCAGAAATTAGGGGTCAAAAGTAAATCCAACAGAGGAAACTTTTATTATTCATAGAAGAAGACATGTGGGACCGACCTGCCAGCATCGCCCTCATCGTTTTAAAGGCCGTAGGGGATCAAAAGAAAAAAAGGCAAATAGCCAGAAATTAGGGGCAAAAAATAAATCCAACAAAGGAAAGGTTTATTGTTCATAGAGGCTGACCTATGGGACCCATGAGCCAGCAGCCTACTCAATTTCAAAGGCGGCATAGGATCGAAAGAAAAAGGCAAGTGACCAAAAATCAGGGGGTAAAAAAATCCAAGAAAAGGAACTTTATTGTACATAGAAGATGACATGCGGGTCCCATGAGCCAGCACCTTACTCCACGTTTCAGAGGCGGCATGAGATCGAAAGAAAAAGAAAAGTGACCAAATATCAGGAGCAAAAAATAATCCAAGAAAACAAACTTTTATTGTACATAGAGGATGACATATGGGTCCCATGTTGTAGCAGTGGTCTGAACGTTTCAAAGACGACATGAGATCGAAAGAAAAAGGCAAGTGACCAAGAGCCAAAAATAATCCAAGAAAAGAATCTTTCATTGTACATAGAGGATGACATAAGGGTCCCATGTTGTAGCAGCGGTCTGAACGTTTCAAAGACGGCATGAGATCGAAAGAAAAATGCAAGTGACCAAATATCAGGAGCCAAAAATAATCCAAGAAAAGAAAATTTATTGTACATAGTTAATGACATGCGGGTCCCATGAGCCAGCAGCTTACTCAATGTTTGAGAGGCGGCATGAGATTGAAAGAAAAAGGCAAGTCACCAAATATCAGGAGCCAAAAATAATCCAAAAAAAGAAACTTTTATTGTACATAGAGTATGACATGCGGGTCCCATTAGGGAGCAGCATCCTCAACGTTTCCAAGGCGGCATGGGATCAAAAGAAAAAGGAAATAGCCAAAAAGCAGAGGGTGAAAAAATCGAAGAAAATAAACTTTTATTGTTCATAGTGGATGACATGTGGGACCCATGAGGCAGCAGCATCCTCAACGTTTCCAAGGCAACAGGGGATCGAAAGAAAAAAGGAAATAGCCAAAAATCAGAGGGTGAAAATAATCCAAGAAAAGAAACTTTTATTTTACATTGAGGATGACATGTGGGTCCTATTTTGCAGCAGCGGTCTCAACGTTTCAAATGCGGCTTGAGATCAAAAGAAAAAGAAAGTAGCCACGAAAAGAAAGTTGATTGTACATTGAGGATGACATGCGGGTCCCATTTTGCAGCAGCTTACTCGACGTTTCCAAGGCGGCAGGGGATCAAAAGAAAAAGGAAATAGCCAAAAATCAGAGGGTGAAAAAAAACCAAGCAAATAAACTTTTATAGCACATAGAGGATGACATGCGGGTCCCATGAGCCAGCAGGTTCCTCAATGTTTCAAACGTGGCATGAGATCGAAAGAAAAAGACAAGTGACCAAATATCAGGAGCCAAAAATAATAATCCAAGAAAAGTAATTTTTATTGTACATAGAGGATGACATGCGGGTCCCATTTTGCAGCAGCGGTCTGAACGTTTCAAAGACGGCATGAGATCGAAAGAAAAATGCAAGTGACCAAATATCAGGAGCCAAAAATAATCCAAGATTTTTTTTATTGTACATAGAGGATGACATGCGGGTCCTATTTTGCAGCAGCGTTCTCAACGTTTCCAAAAAAAGGAAGTAGCCAGAAATCAGGGGCTCAAAAAATCCAAGAAAAAAAGATTTCAATTGTGCTGCATCTGGCCGTCTGGGCTTTCGAACTATCCTGCTGGACGCTTTTGGACTCGTACAATTTGAGCCCACTCCAAAACACGAAAGTCCTATGCTTCGCGAAAACAAAAAACAAGGAGGTTCAACATATAAGTTTGTTTATTTAAAAGTAAAGATTTATTTTTTTCCGTTTGCAATAGCTCAGAGCGAAATACACTGTTTATTGTCTGCAAAATAATCAAGATACACATGTTTCTTGTACGGGGAGGCTGACATCGGGTACCCATGAGCCATCAGCGTCGTCAACGTTTTAAAGACGGCAGAGGATCGAAAAAAAAAATCAGTTGGTAAAAAAATCAAAAAAAAGAAACATTTATTGTTCTGAGAGGATGACATGCGGGACCCATGAGGCAGCAGCATCCTCAACGTTTCCAAGGCGACACGGGATTTTAAAAAAGGCGAAATAGCCAGAAATTATAGGTCAAAATAACTCCAAGAAAAGAAAGGTTTATTGTTCATAGAGGCTGACATGTGGGACCCATGAGCCAGCAGAATCCTCAACGTTTCAAAGGCGGCAGGGGATCAAAAGAAAAAGGAAGTAGCCAAAAATTAGGGGTAAAAAATAACTCCAAGAAAGGAAACTTTTATTGTTCGTAGATGATGACATGCGGGACCCATGAGCCAGCAGCTTACTCAATGTTTCAAAGGCGGCATGAGATCGAAAGAAAAAGGCAAGTGACAAAATATCAGGAGCCAAAGATAATCGAAGAAAAGAAACTTTATTGTGCATAGAGGATGACATGCGGGTCCCATTTAGCAGCAGCGGTCTCAACGTTTCAAATGCGGCTTGAGATCAAAAGAAAAAGAAAGTTGATTGTACATAGAGGATGACATGCGGGTCCCATGAGTCAGCAGCTTACTCAATGTTTCCAAGGCGGTAGGGGATCAAAAGAAAAAAGGCAAGTGACCAAAAATGAGGGTGAAAAATAATCCAAGAAAAGAAACTTTTATTGTACATGGAGAATTACATGCGGGTCCCATTTTGCAGCAGGTGTCCCAACGTTTCAAGTGCGGCTTGAGATCAAAAGAAAAAGAAAGTAGCCAGAAATTAGGGGGTAAAAAAACTCCAAGAAAGGAAAGCTTTATCGTTCATACAGGCTGACATGTGGGACCCATGAGCCAGCAGAATCCTCAACGTTTCAAAGGTGGCAGGGGATCAAAAGAAAAAGGAAATAGCCAAAAATCAGAGGGTGAAAAAAAACCAAGAAAATGAACTTTTGTAGTACATAGAGGATGACATGCGGGTCCCATGAGCCTGCAGGTTCCTCAACGTTTCAAACGTGGCATGAGATCGCAAGAAAAAGGCAAGTGACCAAATATGAGGAGCAAAAAATAATTCAAGAAAAGAAACTTGATTGTACATAGAGGATGACATGCGGGTCCCATTTTGCAGCAGCGGTATCACCGTTTGAGAGGCTGCACGGGATCGAAAGAAAAAGGCAAGTGACCAAATATCAGGAGCCAAAAATAATACACGAAAAGAAATTTTATTGTACATAGAGCACTACAAGAAAAGTTCTGATAGACAACGTCTCAAAATCGTCCGCTAAGGGGTATTTTTCATCGCCTATGGGCCTAACCCGACGATATGGGTTCTGTTGTCTAAAGTGCGTCAGGCAAAGTCCTACGACGATTTTTTCGGTCCGTCGCGCTTGGGCGCCCTTTCGCCACGGAAAATCGGACCGTTGCAGAAATGTTTCCGGGAGCCCGTTGACCGCCGATGTCATGCAACTGACACGTGGCAGACGCCGTTAACTGGCAGTTAACGGCGTTAACCGGCTGAAACCCCGTGGTAGATGGTAGGCCCACACGAGGCCTGCCACGTCTTAAGCGGGCCGCCCATTAAGTTTGCGGGCCGGGCCAGCTGACTTAGTTTGACCGGTCAACTATATAGTTGGGCTGGTCCATTAGTTACGTGGGCCGGGCCTAACCTCTAAGGTTGACTGGTCAAAACATTAATGGGCCGGCCCACTAAGCATGTGGGCCGGGCCGAATGCACTCGTTTGACCGGTCAATAGGCGAAAGGGCCGGCCCAAAAAACATGTGGGACCCACTTTCACGGTATCGGGCTGGCCCATTTACCAAGTGGGGTCCACCTTAAAGCAAGTGGGCCGGCCCAAGAAGTTATTGGGCCGGCCCAATTAGCATGTGGGTCCCACTTTCCTGCTATCGGGCCGGCCCATTTAGTACGTGGGGTCCACATTAGATCAAATGGGCCGGGCCAAAAAGCCGATGGCCGGGCCAAAAGCACGAGTGGGTCCCACTTTCCTCGTTAATGGGCCAGCCCATTTAGTATGTGGGGTCCACCATATAGCAAGTGGGCCGGCCCAACAAGATAGTGGGCCGGCCAAAAACACAGTGGGTCCCACTTTCCGGTTAAAGGGCCGGCCCATTTAGTATGTGGGGTCCACCATATAGCAAGTGGGCCGGCCAAAAACACAGGTGGGTCCCACTTTCCCGTTAATGGGCCGAGCCCATTTAGTATGTGGGGTCCACCATATAGCAAGTGGGCCGGCCCAACAAGATAGTGGGCCGGCCAAAAACACGAGTGGGTCCCACTTTCCAGTTAAAGGGCCGGCCCTTTAGTATGTGGGGTCCACCATATAGCAAGTGGGCCAGCCCAACAAGATAGTGGGTCGGGCCAAAAGCACAGGTGGGTCCCACTTTCCAGTTAAAGGGCCGGCCCATTTAGTATGTGGGGTCCACCATATAGCAAGTGGGCCGGCCCAACACGCTAGTGGGCCGAGCCAAAAACACAGGTGGGTCCCACTTTCCTCTTAAAGGGCCGGCCCATTTAGTATGTGGGGTCCATCATGTAGCAAGTGGGCCGGCCCAACAAGACAATGGCCGGGCCAAAAGCACAGGTGGGTCCCACTTTCCTGTTAACAGGCCGGCCCAATAAGTAAGTGAGCCGGCCCAAAATGAAAGTGGGTCCCACACTACTGTTAATGGGCCGGCCCAATCTGCTATAGGGCCCTGGTTGTTTGACTAGTCAACTTGCATTAAATTTCATGAGCCTAAAATCTGATATCAATGATACACACAATTACATACACAAATAAAATAACTAGGAAAATTACAAGGCAATTAATGTGCCCAAATAAAAAAAATTACATAGAATCATTGAGGACTTCTATTAGCATCATCAATAACACGTTGACATTTGGCAATCGCCTTGATTGAATCTTGTGTACTCTTAGTCAACATATCAGCTACAGACCTTAAAGCAGCAATACCATGTCTTTTATAAAGTACAGACCTTGAGATGTTCACTCGTTTGATGAAAAGAATGGTCTAGGTTGACGGCTATGAGAGGATGCATCGAAGAAAGATCGAACTTTTTGTGGGCCTCTCTTCTAATGAAGATTGCTTCATCAGAACTGCATTCTGATAATAATGCAAAAAGAGTTAAACGATGAACTATGCAAACATGTATTAAGCATTGTCGATATGAGATAGTCACAAGTACTAAGCGCAGACTTACATTATATCGTTGCATAGGCTCACGCCGTAACCTTTTTTGCGCTCTATCTTCTACTAAGGACTTCTTCATTACAACCGCATTCTAGTAATATTGCAAACATAGTTACAACGATGAACTATTCAAACATTTGTTATGCAATGTAGATATAAGATAATAACAAGTTGCATAAATAAGACAATGTATGGAACTTGTACTAAGCAGACTTACATCATAATGTTGCACGTGGTCGCTTTGGCGACTATCTTCTAATGATGACTCGCTTCACTAAAAATGCATTCCGGTAATATTGCAAAAATAGTTACAACAATTAACTATTCAAACATGTATTACGCAATGTAGAGATCGGATATAAAGCATGTAGCGTAACATACCGGCTCGCCGCAGTCCTTCTCTTGCGTGCACTAGTCGTGGTCGACATGCCTGTCATTTTAGGTTCAGCCATCAAGTGAAATGCTAATCCTCCTACTCCATTGTCCTTAATCTGTGTTTAGATATCACATTTAAGACCAAGTCAGCTGGTTTAAAATAACAAAAAACTTGAGCTGCCAAATGAATAAGCCAATATTTACCAGATATCAGATTAAAACCAACTAGATGTTGCTTTGCATGAGATACGAATTTCAGACATTCAGATTTAGAGTAGGGTAATGCCAAGGTTTTCCACATAAAGTAAACGGTCATTAAGAATGACCAAATGTCGTGTTCAAATCACCTTCGCAGCTTGCTCCAAGACAAGCATATCAAATAGGCAGAAACATAGTAAAGCATGGATGGCATTGCTATGGCAGGGTTCCAAGTGTTTATCTCTTGCATAAGGAACAATGCATATAGGTTATAGATAATAACGGAAGTAAACTTCCAAAGTTACCAACCAAGAACTCAGATTCCAACCTTCCCTAGCGTCCCCGCTGTTAATGTTGGATATTCTAATAAGTGGTTCGCATGATCAATCCCTAGGAAAAATAACATTGACAAGTTAGTCTACGATAATACAAAGACCGGACATGCACGCAAAGCAATAACTATACAAGTCGTGCGACATGAGCATTCATGGAAAAAAATAGTTATAAGCTAAAGACGAGGTATAAGAGCAAGCAGATTGGAAATGCACATAGCATGATTATAAAAGCAGTGTGAGAATAGCAGACACGAGAAAATAGCTAGCGGCTAGCGGTGAGCTAATGACGTGGTATAAGAACAACCAGATTGGAAATGCCCATAGCATGACTATAAAATTAATAGCATGCAGTAGAAAAACAGTTGGCAGCAAATGAATGGGTCCCCTATAAATATGTGGATGCACACAGTGTCGATAGAATGAACAGGATGGTAGCGACCGGATAATGCTTTGGTACTTGTACAATATTTAAATGAACTTCATGCGAAGTAACACATCAAGAAATTTAATGGCATATGAGATCCGCAAATAACTACACAAAACATGGCTAAAAAAACACCGCGATCTAACGGGCCAGCCGTACTAACCAAGCCGCGGCGGGGTGGACGGGGGCGGCAACTTGCATTCCGGCGGCGGCGAACGCGGGAGACGATGAGTCGACCCTGTTTCGCAGAAGTGGGCGTTAGTGAAGCAGATCTGGTTGGCTGGCAAGGGATTCGGTGAAGTTGATACAGCCGCTGCGCCGAGGTAGTCGGTGGAATAGATCGACTTCTGTGGAGGGGGGGGGGCGCGGTGAAGTAGACACGGTTCCGTTGGAGAGGATACGGTGCGTTGACAGGAAAGGCGTTGATTGCTACGATGTGGATGAGGTCGGCGGTGAAGCAGATCCGTCGGTGGCGAGGTCGGCGGTGAAGCAGATCCGTCGGTGGCGAGGTCGGCGGTGAAGCAGATCCGTCGGTGGCGAGGGCGGCGGGGAGCGGATCAGGTGGGTGGACAGCCAACACGATCAAGGCTACGCTGTGGAGGAGTATGCCGGCGGCGAAGCAAATCTAGTACTGTAGAGAGTCAGAGCTTTGGCGTGTGAGAGTATTTTTGAGCTAATGGGGCGAATGGCTGGTGGGTGGGTGTGGGCCTGTGGGGAGGGTTCGGGATCTAGGCAAGATATTTCATTGTTACCGAATGAGCCCTCCATGGTCGGTGGGTTGTAGCTTCCCGACCAGGGTTAAAAGGGTAAAACTGGTCACGGGATTTTCGAATGGATGCGGCGGGATGATTTGGCGCGCGGCCGAAATTTTCAGTTTCAAGCTACGACAAAAATAATGTTCTTCCCCAGGGAGCTCTCATTTCTTCCTCTTCTCTTTCTCTCTCGAGTCTCTCCCACTCCCCTGGCTCCTCTCCCCTTCTCTCCGGCAGCCTCGCCGGCCGGAGACGAGGCCGACTTCTCTCTGTATATCGTGCACCCTCCGAACTAAATTAATTGATTCAACTTTCCTTAGACGTGTATGTATCTCGAGTAAAAACATGTGTGGATACATCCATATTTAGATAAGCAAAGTTGAGTCAGTTAATTTGGATCCGAGGGAGTTCATGTTGTTGTAAGCTTAGATCCAGTGTTTCCCATGAGCAGTAATGGCGCAATGGAGTCGGGGATCTCGTCATCGGCTTCGGATCCGGCCTATGGTGAATCCGGCGGATCAGATCTCGGCGGATCTTGCCGGCCAAACCCCGATCCGGTGCCATCAAGGTGATGGCGCTAACGGTGAGGCTTGCTTTGGCCGGTGCTTCGGATCCGGCCAATGGGGAAGTCAAGCCGCTAACGTTCACAAGCTCGGGCATACGACGGCGTCATCCGTCTTGCCCGTGAACATCTTGGCCTTTCAGCGGCCCTTCTCAGAGCCAATATGCCGTTGCTGAGGCCCTTCTTCTCCTTCGTCCTGGCGACTACCGGTGTGATGACCCAGCGTACCACTGCATGGTGTAGTACACAAGTCGTTGACATAACACAAGTGAAACACCGTTCCACTCATATTACATCCCTCAGAGTGGTACAACAGAAACATATGCGATTCCAAGATATGTCTATAGAAGTACACACGAGCTGTTTACATAAGATCAACACAACCTCCTACTTTACAGTGAGGTAAAACTTCAAATAAAGCTCCGGAAGAACGACTCGTAGTCTATCTTATTGCTAACTCAAGTTCAAGAGCTACTAGGCTTGCTATAGAAATCTAGCTACTTAGGTGCTATGATTAGGGAAAGGTTCCCTTTTATTACTAGTCTAGGTTTCCATTATAGCTGATGTAGAAGTTGACTCCATTGACTTCTTGGAATGGATTCTTCATCTTGTTGCAGTTGGCTCCTTTGTCTTCGAGTTCCACGGTAGTTTCTCCTTCGGTGCCTTGATCTAAGAAGGGGGTTCAAATGGGATAGAATGAGTACGGGCGTACTCAGCAAGTTCATAATAGGAAATAGGTGTATCATGCACTAGCTACAGCCATAGACCAGAAAGTCATAGGCAAATGCAAGTTTTCATAAACATTTCTTCAAAAGGTTTATTTTATTCTGAAAACTATGTCCGCCAGTCTTCACAGGTTGACCAGAACTTCGTGGAGTTCCTTTCCTGCCGCGTTCGCAGTTCCCTTCCCGGAACAGGGAGTGACAGCCACAATTTGATACACTCTGCAGAGGTGCGTTACTTTTCCCATAAGAGAACTTATCCTTGATGCCTTGCCGAGACGCGTTTCTCGTCCACACTTCCTTGGTGTGGGGCCAGGTGTAAGATCCAAGCCAATCACTGCCTTCTCCGCGACCCTGCAAACCCACCATTTTGTCCGACCCTACACCCCCAGTAGACTTCTCCCGATAATACGGCTTTACTCACGGTGTACTCCGGACAATCCATCATAGATCGTAGAGCTTATCATCACTAATGGATGGGGATTTAAAAGGCTATCCCAACCTATTGCGGCGGTGCCTCCAACACCCCACCGGCCCTACAGATCCGTTGGCGTGTAGAAGGGAAAAGATACAGCTGACTTCCCCAGAGCCATTATAGATCTTATGGTCAACGCGATATGTACGGCGCTAGAATCACTGGACGGCATTGGTACTTAGTCCTAGATGAGTAGTACCCATACAATGGAACCTCCACCATATCAACACATACGATGGTTCCATTGCCCACCACATAGTCATATTCATAATTGTAAAATAATACTTTGATTTTCAATGCATGAGTGATAAGTATAGTACTTTGCATATAGTTTGATACAAATAATCAAATGACATGAGCAAGCGATGAACTTGCCTTTCTTGACTGCAAGATTATGCAGGCAAAAGCTTCGATACGTGATAATTCCAAATTCTGAAATACCATCATCGTCCGGTAAGGACAATGTTTAAAGAACTCGCAAAGATGCTATAATGCATAGTATGAGATGCAATCATCCCGAGCGTAACCTAACCTCGATGATTTAGGATGTATGAGTTGTAAAGATTTCTTTAGGATTGGTTGCATTTTAGAATGGTTCTCAAACAAGGTTCTTATTAGGGTTTGGTTATATTAGCATCATAACCAAGTGATATAAGGCATCATAACAATCATACACATAAGAATAGTGATGGAATAGTATGTAAAGAACAGTTGTCAATTTTAAGTGTTACAGATCATGGTTGATGATTACTTATCCTATACTTCAAAAGAATAACTTTTGAAGAACATGTTCTTTAAGAAATAAGAAGTATTTCAAATAAGAACTATGGCTTCTATGGTTTGATTGACATTTGTACTTCAAAAGAATAACTTTTGAAGAACAGGTTAAATAAGAATATGAACTACTATACATAGGAGCTATGGCTTTCTAGGGTTTACTATTGGATTCATTTAGTTCTCTAAATTAAGTGGATTATCATTCCTAAGTGGGGTTTAGTTGAATAGGAGCATGTGATGTGAATTGCTACACAAGGTTGGTACTAAGGTTTATCCTTATGGTCCTACTAAATTATGATGGTTGAGGTTGATCCTAATGGTGTGGTATATAGGATAGTGGTCAATGGTACTAATTCAATTAACAAGTTAGGGTTTATACCTAGGTGACACTAGGGAATCATATAGGTTTTAATTAAGAATAGGGACATGAAATGATAATCTCATGTGACTTGGTTTTATGCTAGTGGATCATAAGCATGCATTCATTTGTTTCTTACTAGGGTTTTATAGGTATAGGTGAAGTGGATATGATCACATGGGCTAAACCCCTAGGGTTTTAGGATTGCAACTATTAAGGATGAACACATGAAATAACGGGATCCAGTTTCTAACTTAGAATAAAACTAAGGTTTCTAAATTATGATCCAATTCTTAAAGTAATACTTGGTACTAGAACTAATGTGATTAAGTACTTGAAATAGAGTTATTAATAATTTTAACATGCTATAAATTTTTAGAGGGTTTAAGAATTAAAATAATTACTAGTTAGGGTTTCATTAGAATTCAGGGTTTCCTAATTATTGTTAGGTTTTAAAGTATTTAACTGGTTAACTTAAGAATGTTTAAGTAAATAATTGTTGAGCTATCAAAATGATATTAGCTTTTACTATTTTCTTGAGTTATTACTATTTAAAGAAAATAAAAATAGTAATTTGCAAATTAGGGTTTATGGATTACCACTAACAATTAAATTAATGCAAATATGGTAAATAAAATTAATCTTAACATTTTACTTAGTTAATGAATAGTTAAAATTTAAGTTTGGAACTTAATTATTTATTGAATTCAATTTGCATTTTAAATAAATGGAAAGGCATAATTAAAGAAGTTAAAAATAAATGAATTTTTATTTTGACACACATTTTTGTTTTATATTTTATTTGAATAGAGTTTATTTTTGTGAACATTTTGATATATTATTCATAATTTTCTGAGTTGAAATGAATTTTCTAGAATTTTGCAAAGTCTCAGCAATTTTCTGGAATTTGAAATTTCTCCTATAAATGTTGAAACACTACCCAGCCATCCAGGGGGTCTGAGAGGGGCAAATGAATCTGGGTCGTTGATTTTGCCCAGCCACATCCCACTTTTCACTACAGCCGTTCGATCGGTAGTTTTTCTTCTCACTCGTTCAGCTTTTCATGGAGTCCATGACGCATGGGGCCAGGTACTTGCGGGGACCAACCGTCAGAGACATCCACAAGTGCTCGTTGATGTCGCCTTCCATCTCGAGCCGCGAGGTGAGAGAATGTAGATCGAAGGAGCTCCCAATCCTGGCCTCGCACCTCGCTCCCCAATCCCCGTCCCTCTTTTCCTCACCCAATCCTCGATGACCCCTCTCCTCCTCCCAATGGTGGCGCGCCGCCTGTGGCAGGCCGGAGGAGGCGACGCGGACGGGTGGCGGTGCGCGGTGCGGGACGGTTGCGGTTGGAAGCAGCGGCGGCTTGCACCGTCTGCCGACCGACGGGGACGCTTGGACGCGGCCGCAGCGGCGGCAGAGAACGCGCGCCCGAGCGAGGGCGGCTGGATGCGGCGGTGGAGGCTCGCCGGACGGCCGGACGGCCGGACGCGCGGCCGCTGGCCGGACGCGGCGACGGCTGGACCGGCAGTGGCCATGGCGCATGCCCGGCTCCGATTCGCCCGCCACCTGCGCTGGACGCGGCACGGGCTGCCTCCGGAGACGCTGAGCTCCGGCGACTACGAGCTGCTCCAGTTCCTATATGCCTCCCTCCCGGAGCCGCCGGTCTCCACAGTCCCCTCCCTCTGCTGCGCCGCCGACGGAGACAAGACCGACCGCGTCAGCCGCCTCCCGGACCATATCCTCCGCCGCATCCTATCCCTCCTACCGGCCAAGGACGGCGCGCGCACCACCGTGCTCTCCTCGCGCTGGCGCTGCCTCTGGCACTCTGCGCCGCTCGTCCTCGCCGACACCCACCTCCTCCCGGGGGCGACGCGGGGGTTCGGCCCGCCCGCGCCGGCGCCGCCTCGCGCGCCGTCACCAACGCCGTCTCCGCCGCCCTCGAGGCACATCCTGGGCCCTTCCCCTTCGTCAGCCTCTCCTGCAGTTTCATCGCCGGCGCCGACCGCCCCGTGCTCGCGCGCTGGTTCCAGCACCTTGCCACCAAGGGAGTCGACGTGCTTGTCTTCGTCAATCGCCCCTGGCCCCTCCCCGGCCTGCGCCTCCCTTCCTCGCTCTTTAGCTACGCCTCCCTCCGCAAGCTCTGGATCGGTGCCTGGGTGTTCCCGGACACCACCACGCTCCCGCGCGAGGGTCTCTTCCTCTGGCATAATAAGACCGCCATGAGCAAAACGAGCACGACGGTCAAGATTGGCCATGCCCCTAAGCTGAGTTTGCTGGGATACCTGGAGCCAGGAGTGCACACCCTGCAGATCGGCGAAACCATCATCAAGGTACGCGCGTCGCGCGATGCCATGTCAACTCATTTCTCAGTTTCCAATCCTTCCTTTCATGGACGGAATATGAGTCTGGATTGCAATTGCTAGATACAACAAATAATTGCAGTTTGGGGGAACATGGGGTTGGGTTGTTTAGGATCTCCGGAACAGCGATCAACCGATGATATGACCAAGAAAAACGCAACCAGTAAGAGGAATTTTGAAAGAGGGTATGCCGGCGTTAAGTATACTATAGGCTTCTCTTATAGTGCACATAGTTTAGCCATGCAAAGTTGCAAACCAAGAGGAAACCATATGAAATTCATGTCTTTCAATCTCTTGCTACGCAAAAAAAAAAAAATTACAATTCTACTCCTATTTTAGAATGCAACTCATTTTTGTATTAAACACATATCAGAGCAACCACTGGTTATCATTTCGTCATGCTTACCACATAATAAGGTCTGCAATTATCAGGCTATTAGGGCATGTCTGGTTTGCAGCAGCCACACTTTCTTGTGCAGTTACCCTATTTGTCATTAACTCAATTGCTAGCCAACTTTCGCCACAAGTGTGGTTACCAATTAACCCTTCCTTCATGTTTGGCAGAAAGTAAATTGTCTTGCATACCAATAAGTTTTGAAAGGCCCTTGAAAAATAATCATGCAAGTAAACTACTAGAACAATTGCAGAGGGAAAAACTGATAGTGTCATATCTTTACCCATTTAGTATTCTACTGCTAAATCTAGACAATCGTATTCTGATAAACTGGATTTGTTCCTTCTGAACTTAGCATGCTGACATAGAAGTAGATGTCACTAAACTTTTGACCAGCTCAGGGAACCAGTCCCTACATGTCATGCCTGATGCATGAGGGCAGTCTCCAACGAAATAAACAAAGTAGATGGGGGTGGGGAAGGAGGGGCCTCTTACCTTTACATTGTAACCAGTGGATCATCCTAAATGGATGATCTAAAATAAGTCGGACACGTAAAAGGCGTAGTACCCTGCTGATCACCGTATAATCACTACACGATAAGCTGGTAAGGTAACTGCAAATACAGTTTGCCGAATTTGTGAAAACTGCATGCCTATCGTGGGTGACTGATTTGTGCTCTTTGGGTGCATCGCAGGCTGGAACAAAGGCGAGCACAAGCACCACTGTCTCAAGCGTCCAGATATTGGCCTTGAAATTACAGTTCGGAGTCTGCAGTGAAGTCAAGATGCTTCCCAGCTTCCTCAGATGCTTTCCTAGCGTTAAGACGTTGATTGTCCAGGTAATACTCCCTTGCCCCTTCCTTCAATTCTACATGTGTTGTTCAGGCCACTACATTGCATCAGATTGCTGCTGTATAATCACCACAATGTGCAGCTGAACTGTTTCCTGACTTAAAATTGCAGTCTGAGGAAACTCTTGAACCCACTAGCAAACTCAGTGTCAAGTCCTGGAAGGGCACAGGTCCTATTGAGTGTGTCCAGTCGCACCTCAAGACTTTGCTTTTCCGCAAGCTGCAAGGGAATCGTAACGAGTTCAAATTCCTGACTTTCATTGCTGAGAATGCCCAGAAGCTGGAGAAGATGTACATTGAAGTAAAAATGGGTCTAAGTCGCACCACGAAGGAAGTGATGGCTACCAAACTGAGGGCTCTTAAGTCTGCTAATTGGGCTAGCAGGGACTGCGAAATGCTATTCAGGACAAGTAAAGTTCTTAGAGGAGGTACCATTTGGAGCATCGAAGTTGGTACATGTTTATCACTTGATGATCCACTTTACTTAAAGTGAATGTCTGGGACTCCAATGGGCCCGCATATTCCAACACCCAAGATGCCACCACCAATGTTGGGTACTTGCTGTGTTAGAGAGAGTCCTACTACTAGCATCAGTAGATTTATTTGCTGTTATTTCTCCTATAAATGTTGAAACACTACCCAGCCATCCAGGGGGTCTGAGAGGGGCATATGAATCTGGGTCGTTGATTTTGCCCGGACGCGGCGACGGCTGGACCGGCAGTGGCCATGGCGCATGCCCGGCTCCGATTCGCCCGCCACCTGCGCTGGACGCGGGACCCGACGGCGGCAGCTGGACGCAGCAGAGCGGCGGTAAGAAGACGCGGTCAGGCGGCAGTACGGGCTTCTCCCTCCATTGCTGACGAAATCGTGCCAAAAGGTTAGTACTCCATATCCTCTTGAGCCCTATCTTTATCCCTATTTCTATAGCAGATTTACGTCACCCTTGGCCTTTTTAGTTGGTATTAGGATCTGAAGTATTCTCCATCTACATGCTTCCAGGACTGCCTGCACCACCTCTCATCTTCCTCCCGATCAAGATCGTGCCAAAAGGTTAGTACTAAAGATCCTCCTGAACCTCTTTATCCCCTTTTCTATTGCAGATTTACCTCACCCTTGTCTTTTTAGTTGGTCAGGCCATTTGTAGCAGAGATGTTCATGGGGCTAGAAGGTAAACTATGTATGACCATTTATTTACGTTTTTGTGTTCCTGCGATTGGTTACTAACTGAGGTGTTGGGCGAGCACATTATTAATTTGATTCCGATGGCATTTGCTAGGAATAAACCTTTGTTGAGGCATTTTTACATTAATATGAAGGTAAATGATTAGCTCCCGATGCATTATATGTAGATTTTAGGTTCGGATCATCCTGAAAATAAATTCTCCATGGTCCTTTAGACTTCAGTAGCATGGTTCTCAGATACTAATATTTAACGACTATGGTTGCACATGCAGGACCATTTTACCAGCTCTTGTAAATATATGAACATTAGTTTTAGGGCTTTGACATGCTTATCTTAAATATTACGATTCTCCAGCACACGAGGCCATCAGTATGACCATTCATTCTTCTATTTGTACACTAGATTGGTCTTCTGGAATCCACTACTGCTGTGAGCTTTGGAAAAGGGGACTCGAACAAACTTTTGGAGTACAAAGTAGATCTTGCAGAAGCTCTATTCTACTCATTCCCCTGAAACATTGGATAGTATTTTCTCCAGATATTGTAGGTGTCTTGTGCCAGTCATGGAATACCCTTTAACCTTGTTCTTATTTTTCTTATAGATAGTCTACTTTGTGGCTAATCTTTCAGGCCTAAAGAGAATATTATTTTGAGGTGCTTATGTATGTTGTCATGAGAAAATTGGATCGTTTTGATATTTCCAGAACATGGCTTCTCCTGATAACTACATGTTTCTGCATTTCAGATCTCCGAGTTTCTTCTTGGGTGCCCTTTTCCACAATGTTGGAGGGATAATGCATTTGGTTTATATTTCAGGTGTCGTCAGCTATACCAAGCAGCTAGACAATATGTATCCTCCAAAGCTGCCCTTTATCAGATGCTTTAGTACAGACTATTGATATAAGAGAATGCAAGTTCTGTCTTTTTGTACCCTTCGTGGGTGACATGGCTAACTATTGTACTCTCTGTCTCTAAAAGGCTGCTCAACTTTGTGTAGATATGGAGGTATATAGACATATTTTAGTTATAGATACATCCGTATCTACAAAAATTTGAGCATTCTTTTTTAGGATGGAGGGAGTACAAGATTATTGGTCACTTCTCATTGAAACAAATATAAAAATTCAGAAATTCTGCAGTCTTGATTTCAAGATTTGAAGTGAACTAGCTGTCTTGAAGTGATTCATATAATTGGAACCTGAATTGTGTAAAAACTGAATTATATAAAAAAATTACTTCTCTTAGCAGTCCCCTTTGTTTGTATTAAGCTTTTGATTCATATAATTGGAACATATAAAAAATCCGCAGTTTTGAAGTGAATTAGCTGTCTATATGCTTTTTGTGAGAACTATGTCCATGTGCTCAAGATGATAGGATGTGAATCTGCTATATAATTTAAGGTTATATGCTTTAAATTATTTTGGGGGAAGATGCTGCATCAATCATACAATTCAGGTTTAGAGAGATTAGGAATGAAAATAGAAGGGGCCATACACATACAAGATCACTTGTGCACTCTGTTCCTAGCTTAGATCTGGTGGAGATGCTTAGCTATGATATTATGTTTGTGTTAGGTCATATATATAGCCTGAATGCATGCTTTGTGTTAGGTCATATGTAGCCTGAATGTATGCCTCTTTCCTCTTAAAATGTCTTACTGAACTGAATCCAGGAACACTTCCTTATTTAGTAGGAATTCCTTCCCTTCGCCTACATCTTGTAATTTGTAACTGATGTCCGTTCCATATAATTTGGTGTTCAGGTTAAAATTTGTAGCTCTTATATTGATAGGGACAGTTCGACACAGCTTGGATGCTATTGTCTGGCATGGTAGCTTTAGTCCTGTTTTCCCCTTCTGCTATTGTTTATCATTAGAGCTGAAAATTGTTTCTCAACCAGAGGAAATACAACTGCGTTGTTCTCTTACATTTTTTAAGGCTTTTATTTCCATGTAGAGATGTATTTTAGCTTACACCGGCCTGACCTTATATATTGCTGCATCTTTTGTTTATCGCTACAACTGATATGAGTACCAATTTTGCAAATGGAAAAAACTCTATATTGCAAGCCATGCCACTATGCCAGTATGGCAATATCTGACAGTTATTGGTGTCATATTCCCTCCTGAAATCAGCATTTCCCTATTTGTAGGAGCGTTGGCAAGGTTGCTCACCAATGATCTGGAAGTGTTTCGTTCTCAGTACTTGCATGATAGAGAAAGAAACTGGTTATTCCTAATTCCTAAATGTGCTATTGCAGATCCAAGGTGAGCTCATCCTATTTTGTTCATTAAATTTCAGGCGAAAATTCATCTCCCGTTCATAAACATTCATTTTTTATGTAATTATTTCAGTGATCATGAACATTTGTCTTGCTTTGCTACTAGCTATGATTCCGTACATCTGTGCATTTAGCTTGCAACAATATAAGCACCGGTCCATTTTGTTGTGGAAGTGCTTGATAATGTACAATTAACTGTGCCAATGACATGCTTATGTGCAAAATGTTTTCTATTGGGTATCAACACAAAACCTGTAGTCCTTTAGGCTACTTCCTACTGGTTATCAATAGAAAATCTATAGTTTTTATTTTCTAAATGGGTTATTGGAAAGAGGATACTCCATGTGGTTCTTTTCCCCATTTGTGCTTTGTTCATCAATATGCACCGGAGATGTTTAATATATGTAACTTGCAGAAATTTAATGTCCTATTCTCCTTTGTAGGTCCCTGAGTTGGTTAGTGTTTACAGTATTTTGCTCATCGCGGCCCATCATAGGAATCAGCGAGCGGTGGCTCAAGCGATACGGGGCAGGGGGCGAGCGTCAGACGGTGCAGCAAACAGGACATGCGGTAGGAATGGCGGTCAAGACCACGCGTGCAGCTTGGGGAGTGGACCATCTACGAAGCTCGATGGGCCTGCTGCATCTCTGCCTTTCAGAAGTGGCCACCGCCATTGATCCTCCTCTAACGCAGGAGGGTCCTCCTCAAATCATGGGGGAGGGCGGCCGGAGAGTGCAAGCGGAGGTGGGAGGCGCTTGTGGTGTAGTACAAGGTGGGTGCAGCGTTGGGATGTATGGTTTGGGGTATCAACGGAGCACCACTCTGCAAGTGTTCTGTATCTGCGAGCCTGCGATGTCTGTCATTCTACCTCTGTTTCAGGTGAGATGCTCCTGTTATTTTTTTATTCGGGTAGGCAGAATAAGGAAGGCGCTAGCATATTTCATCGTGTTAAAAGCCTAGGTACACATAGATTACATACTAAAACATATAGATGCTGCCTAGATTAATCAGTAATCAGTTAGAGAATGTTTATTAGTTGCAGCCTAGGTAGACACAAAGTTTCTTGCATTGGTGGTCCCAAGAACTTTACTCAAAACAAATGTCTTCCCTTCAAAATTATCTCTTTACTAATCTACCTTTTTTTTGCATATGCTGGTCCATTTTTTGTTCATTACCTTCATATGGTTTCCAAGGAAGATAAATTGATTACGTACCTTTGTTTTCTGAATATTAGGTGAGCCACTCACTACAACCAGCTACCCTCTATCCATGCTGTTGTGTAAATGTTTCATTTTCTTTATTGCAGTAATGTTCCCCAAAGATTTATAGTTCACGGATGCGGTGGTGTGGGACAGGGAGTAGATGAAAGTGTAATAAGAGGATCACGGCGCTTGCACACCCATTGAATATTTTCAGAAGGTTCGCGATCAAATTCCCTTCCATATAGATCTTGAGTGTAGCAGAAAATATGTCATGATAGGCCTGCATGAGGTAAATCAGAGTGAGCCAAAGGGAAATGTATATGCACTTACCTATTCCTATACCACCCACTATGGAAATTTAGTGAAAGGATTCTCCAAAAAGAATTAGCTACAGAATTACGCAATTAGACATTGAGTATCCATGTGTGGGTACAACTGCAAATATTTAATTGGAAGGACCAAAATGCAGATGGACTCTTTAATTCATTTGAAGAAATTAGCTCCTCTCACAATTTATCAATAGAAAGCTCTTAGCCGCTTCACTGAGATACATGCCAAATCATCTCTGCTATCGGTTTGAACCCTATGTTTTATGACCAGCTTTTGTGTATTCATGGAAGTGGGAGGATCCACAATCTGCCTCACAGACATTTTTATGAATGTGTTTCTAGGATTAGTTAATTTAAACTCAGTTTATTTGATTCTCACGGTTCTTCAAGTAAATTGAATATTTTTTTGTTTAATGTCAGTCTATATGTGTTCTTTGATGTGATGAATTGCTATGTTCTACGGCTCCAAGTCTAAAAGGAATTAGAATTATTGGGTGACTGCCATATTCTTGTGTGCCTATTTTACTTTAGTTATTTATTAGTAAAAGAGAGAGCCAAGCCAAAGAAACATGTTTTGTGATGTGTTTCTGTCCACCATTTTCATCTTCCTTTTTTTTCCTTTCGCAGGTCTTTCATGTGCAGCTGCCAATGATGTGGTATTGACGATGGTTATGCACACAGGTTCTAGAGACTACTGATCTTAGTAACAATGTACTTGCCTCTCCATTCCTAAGCGCTTTGTAGTTCTTTGATTAACTCAGTAGAATACGTACTGGGCCATTTGTGAATCCTTTTGGTGCTGAAGATGAGAAGGTGCTTCTTATGAACAACCCTGAAGATATTTCTCCTCCTACGTGCTCGACAGGTGAAGCATGAACAGCTGGTACATGATGTCCACCTAGGTGTGAGCTAGGTGGAGGCGTGAATTGAGCGAAGGCTGGCGGCGCGAAAGCGAGCGTGGGTCACGGGCGCAGCTGAGCGGTCACCAGCGTCGAGTAAGTGATTTCTTTATTTTCATAAGATGTAATGTCTTCTGTTAAGATGAATTAACCATGGATGAATAGAGGTTGGCGGATGGGTCCAGGTTTGACCACCAAATTCTGAATATGTAGCATTTGTTCTATCTGGATAAATAACATATTTATTAATTGGAACCTTGAGTTAGGAGATTTCTAGGGAGCAAAAACTGAAGTGTTTTCAGTGATATCACTGATCTGCAAAGAGCGTGCCAACTCTACGGTAGTTGGCTGTTTCTTTGTATGTTATAAATAGGTTCTAAAAGTGGTCTTGGTGAAAAGTGTAGTTCCATAAATAGCTTTAAACCATTTATACTGGATCGGAGATTGTACCATATTTAGTACCATAAATTGACCCTCATATCATTAGGATTTTGGTTCCATGATGATAGGTAAGGTTTTGAAATTTAATGTCCTCTTCTCCTTTTCAGGTCCCTGAGTTGGTTAATGTTGATTTTGCTCAGGCACGGTCCATCTTAGGGATCAAAGAGAGGTGGCTCAAGTGATACGGGATGGTGGCGAGCAGCGGCGACCGCAGCGGACGGTGCAGCAGACTGGACATGCTTTACAAATGGCAGTCAAGACAACATGTCTTGGGGAGTGGTGCGCCTGTCAAGCGACAGCGTCTGATTCCGACACAACAAGGTGAGCTCTTCCCAAATCCTCTTTGTTTCTATCTCTGTCTCTTTCCATCAAGCTTGTGCGATGTGCTATACTTTCTTATCTTTTATTAGATAATTGTTGGCACTTTCAAGGACCCATTACACCTCCCCGCGGAATTACTTGATATGTTGTGCAGCGTGAGACCCATTACACCCCCTGTGGACCCATTACACTTCCAAGGGCTGCATATAGTGTTGTGAGCCTTCCCAGTGGCATCCTTTTTAGTCTATTGATTTGAGGCTATTGCTACCTACCGTGTAGTTTCATGCCTATGCTCTGACTTGTTCAAGACTTCTTTTTTCTTATATTGTTTTCAGGACTATCAATCTCCATGGGCGCCATGTCCCCCTTCTTGAGCTCCTTCCCCTGTCACAGTGGAATTAGCTATGCATCGGCGTCATCTGGCCGCCAGCGCGTCTCTGACTCTACTAGCTTCGGGCGGCAGAAGGAGCGACGGGGTCCGAGGCGAGCAGCACGGCGGCACGCCACGTCCGACCTTGGCTAGGAAGGAGAGCAGGTGTCCGCGGCTGACCCTTCTTCTCCCTCCCCCATTCTTTTCTGCCTTCAATATCTGTTTCTTTTCTTTGAGTCGGTTTTCATGTACTCCGGTTCTGCGTAGGCTGAAGGTGAATTGCCTCTTTCTTGATTTCCTGTTCATGTGCTTGGGTTCCGCATAGTTGGATGTTGTGTTTTTCCTAGCTCACAAAACTGATTGAGCTTTCTACCTTCGAACTTTAGTATATTGGCATATTGGCCACGCTTCGGTTTAACTTATATTTTTGGTCTCACTAAATTAGCATGTTGGTCGATCCAGCCATGCAGCGAGAGGAGCCGATGTATGCGGTGGCATTGGCCGGCCAATATATGGTATCGGAGATATCACATCCGTTTACTTCTCTCTCGCAAATGTTGCTGGCTATATCATAGTTGTACCACAAGTTCACTTTGTCTGCCTCCACCTTGATGCCTTTGTGCTGTGCTCTCCGTGCATTCCTAACGGAGTATAAATGGTTTTAGGATTTAGGGTTGTATAGTTCATATATTCTTTATGCAAAAAAATTCTACTGATTTTTCTTTGGGATACCACTCTTTAGATTGCCTTGAAGAAATATTATATTCTATTTTCTCTCGATTTCATTGCTGCTAATAAAATGGCTTTTGGATAATATAGTGTAGACCATCACCTATGCATTCGGCTGACAGTGCTCCACCTTGATGCCTTTGTGCTTTGTGCTCTCCGTGCATTCCTAACATAGTATAAATGGTTTTAGGGTTTAAGGTTGTATAGTTCATATATTCTTTATGCGAAAAAATTCTACGATTTTTCTTTGGGATACCACTCTTTAGATCGCCTTGAAGAAATATTATATTCTATTTTCTCTGATTTCATTGCTGCTAATAAAAAGGCTTTTGGATAAGGTAGTGTAGACCATCACCTATGCATTCCACGGCGACAGTGCTGAGTATATATGACAGCTTCTGATGTTTGTGACTATCTGTGCATGACCTCGGTCTGCCAGTCACTATGGTGACCAATTGAGTAATTGACCACAGGTTGATAGACTGGTTCTACCATTCAGCTTAGTAGTCAACTTATTCCTTTTGCTTGAATCTTCTTTGATAATGAATGACAAAAAGATTCTGGATTGTTCTCGTAATTGCCTTTCAAGAAAATGAACCCTCCACGTGCAAATATGTAATTATCCCTTGAAAGATGCTAAATTAAATTAAGATGCACAACCTAAGTAAATTCCATGTTTAAATGCTAAAAATTAAATTAAGTCTTTGTTTGACTGACATATACAAATCTTGAGTTCTCAACTGTTCAATAAAAAATAGCATTGTTCTGTTTTGAATTTGTTAATCCATCCCAGTGCTGAGAGCTCCCGCACTGTGCGGGGTCTGGGGAAGGTGTTAGTGGCAAGCCTTACCCTCACGAAGTGCAATGTGAGGAGACCGCGACTCGAACACTGGGACCTCTCGGTCACGAGCGGTGAGGCTCTACCGCTGCACCAAGCCCGCCCTTCCAATTTGTTAATCCATCCCCCGCAAAAAAAAAGAATTTGTTAATCCATGAGCATTCTTTTACAATCTGTTATTTCTATGCTCCCAAGTTGTTTGTTGCTGAGAAAATTTGATTTTCGTGAGGGGTAGATCAAAGGCAATCTCCTGAACTAGGTGCCATCCAAGCTACCTTTCATGGTTCTCTTAGATTATTTGCAATATTGTGTAGTTTGTGTCATGTATCTATTTCTTAAGAGCAAATGCACTGTCCTAAATTATTATAAAGAATGGAGAAGTCGTGGCATGCAGTGCGTCTCATCTTGCTAATGGTTTTCCTCTGTGATTTCCTCTGTGCACATGGCAACACTGACGGTAGTACAATCTTATTACATATTTGTAGTTTGAGGATAGAACTGTCGGTAGTCCTTCAGTTGAACTCTTCTTGAGAGAAGAAATTTAATATTTGCGATTATCAATCCTCTCTGTGTTGCAACAGGTCAGAGCTTATAGTATGCCTACTGCAAATGTTAATGCAAAATTGATGTTTTGAACATTTGCTCTCTATCTCTACGACTTCGTTTATTGCAATCCTTAAGTATGTCTCTCGCAAATTTACTCAAATGAATTTCCTTTTTCCCTCCCATTCCGTAGTATCCGATACTTTCTCTGCATTACTACCGATTGAGTTTATTCATTTAACTTAAGAGTGGAATTAACCACTGAATTGCTTGGCTGATGTACTTGATGCGTACCTCTTTTCGTTGAGCATACTTGCACCATTTGCTAACACAAAAAAAGTTTAAATTGGAGCTTGATTATATTTAGCTAGCTAGGCTGATATTAGCTTTAGTAAATCTGTAGATATATAGGAGATAGGATGGTTGCCAAAGCTAGACGTAGAGAAAGGATGGGCCGGACAGACCAAAGGGTCACCTCGACAACGTGCATGCACGGTGGTGCCTCGCCGTGGATGTTCCCAAGCGGGCAAGTGGCACAACCAACTCAAAAGGTGTGAATCCGATTGTGTAGAATTCAGTTTGAGCAGGTGCCTCTTAGAGTCGGTTCTACGAGTGAATGACGAAACATATGTGATGTGTGGATGATAACGAGTATGCATGCCCATGTTGTGTGTGCATGTTTTGGATTGAATGCATGGTGCTGGTCCTGGATTGTTGTGTTTAGATAAGCATTGGATATTTATGTATGTACCATAACTGAGTTAGGAATTTCTTCAATATCGTGAGAAACACATTTGTACGCAAGGCTGGTACATCAAGTGTAAAATTAATGACTCTTACGGGTATTGCTCTTTCTTACCTGTCCATTGGTTATATCCGAGTGTGGGGCCGATCATTGGGTCTACATGTTATCTTGGGTTCCCTTTGAACTTTTTACTTTTTTGAACTTCTGTGCAATTTCGGTTGCACTTGATTTCGTTGTTCGGGTTGAATGTTATGTATGTTGTTTCCAGTTTCCAAAAGAAATGTCTTCCGGCCTTGACCGTTACCAGATCTGCGTAAAAGTGTTTGTCCAGATTCTCCTCGCACGGCCGCGCCGTGGCAATCTTCCTTGTTAAGTATTATGGTCGTGGGGTTTTCCTTGAAAAATACTTATATGAGCTACTATTTCTCTTTTGCCTTTGCGTTGAAATTGTCATATCTAATTGCAACACCTTGATAGAATGTTGTGTCTACAATTATACTAAAACATTTATTAAATTTCAAGCTAATGTTTAATACTAAATAAGCTAAAACTTATAATTTAAATTTTGCTCTGATTCTGCCATTTGCGCGATAGCGCAATGTATCCCCAAAACTATTCCGAGGGGCGTTTCCATCTGGTCATCCAATCCCCAAAACGATTGTACTCGATGCAAGAGCTCTGCTCCAACCTTCGGTACTAAAATAAGCCAAACCCTATGGTTAGCCTCCGCCATTTGCGCGATAGCGCAACAGGTTTTATTTGAAAGTTATTAAAACATCGTGCATAGGTACACTTAAACATTGCGATGAAAGACAAATGTGCAAGTGATGAAATAAGAAATCGCAGCCACTTAACCATAATATTCCCGTGATAGCAAGTGGATTACGCAAAGGAAAGTGGAAGAGATATCGAGAGCATTACCCACATGAGAGTTCAAGGGCCGTCGAGCAATGCGTTAACACGCCCCGTCGGATACTATTGTACTCGATGGAAGAGCTCTGCTCCAACCTTCGGTACTAAAATAAGCGGAACCCTATGGTTAGCCTCCGTCATTGCGCGATAGCGCAACGGGTCATCTAGTTAACCTAAATACTAAATGTACCGGTTCGGGCTGTACCCACAGTCACTGACTGGTGGGCCTGTTGACTGAGTCAATTGCCACGCGGGCAACGACCAGTCAATAGAGATGAGGTGGCGGTGCCACGTCGATCTCGCCGGAGAGGTCGCCGGTGATGCTCCGGCGAGCTACGGAAACGACAATAGGAACTCCCAGAGACTACCTAACCTAGCGCGTTCGAACCAGGGTGCGATGCTGAACACACGAGCGTGAATGCGACCACCCAAAGGTCACCGGAGCACCGCCGGTGAGCTCATCTGCGGCGGCGCGGCTCAGCCAAAATGCCAAATGGGGCTAGGATGCAAGCTAGGAAGCGAGAGCTGGTCCTACAGACGCGCCAACTCACCGTGAAGCTCAAGGTGTGGTCGGCTCCGGCGATGGTCGACGGAGACGACGGCGATTGATGATTTCCTGGCGAACCCGAGGGAAAGGGAACGCCGAAATTCCTCCTCGACTTGGCTGCCCTTGATGCTCTGCTCCTCCAGGGTGATCTACGCGGCCAAGCGCGTCGACTGAGCCACGCTATGGACTCCGGGATGGCTTGTACCGTCGGGTTCGTCATCGACGCCGGCGACAGTACATGGAAGATTACGAGAGATAGAGAGGTTCTGGGAAGGAATGGATGGGCGGTGAGGTACTAGGGTTTCCTGGAGAAGCTCTTGACCTATTTATAGAGCCCGGCAAGGTCAAATTAGGAAGTTCACCGCCGGCGACGGCCGAGATGTGGCGGTGCCATTGTTACTGCAAATGAGCACGAATCGGGACGCAATTAGATAGGCTCGGACGCGAAAGGATTTGGGCGCGGTTCTGAGATTTCTGACGACGTCCAGGGCGTCCTTATCGCCGTCGTGGTCGTGGCCTACTGGCGCAGGCGTGCTGTCGATGCCGTAGAGGAAGACGACGAAGATATATCCTCCCACGATTTTTAAAGCAGCCGAAACGGTATTTGGTTCGGGCTGGGCTGCACCTGGGCTGTGGTGGTGGGTTGGTCCTGGGCTCAGCTGCTGGGCTCAGCTGCTGGGCTGCACGGCCAGGTAAGCGAGGTAAGCCCCCTTTTCTTTTTCTCTCTTTACTATTTTCTGTTTTGAATTTGCTATTTGAATTCAAATTTGAATTCTGTTTTGTTCTGCAGGTTCTAAATATTTGAATATCAAAACAATTTGATAATGCTACCTACTGTATGTTTTGTTTATAAATAACCATATTACAATTGATTTATTTTGTGTTCTTATGAGACATAATCCAAAATTCAAAATAGTTATGAATTTAGGGTTTATTTAAATTGCTTTTTAATTTAAGATTCAAATCTGTTTAATGATTTGGAATTTAGAATGTGTGCAAGGTGAACAAATTATAATTTTCTAGTGCTTAACCATAGTGATTATGCACATATAGTTCAATTATGGATAGGGTTTAACAAATGGTAAAGGTATGGGATAGGTTCATGATTTTATGTGGAGAATTACTTCTAAGAGTTTAATATTTTATGTGGAGTGATTCCTAGGTGGTCTTGGAAATACTTTACTATTTGAAGTATTAAATAGGCATGAGGCAAGGCAAGATTTTAATTATGATCCAAAGTGATGCTTGGATTGGAATTCAAATATGGTCTAGCGTTTTAGGAGTGATCACCCAAGTGATACACAACTAGGATTATGTATGAGCATAAGCGTGGTTATGTTTAATTGGCTAGGGTTACTCCTCCTTACTTTGTTAGAATTCTTGTATCAAGGCAATGCTACGGTTGTCTCAAGGTTTGGATAAGCAAGGTATGAGTACAATATCATTACTACTCTATACAAGGCATGAGTATTGGTCTGGATTAACTATTATTGATATATTTATCATTTCATGTGAAGAATGAGATCTATGAATCACATATATAGGTTTAACTTATTATCTCAATTTATAAGGTAAGATCATGCATTAGAGATGATCCACTTATTCCTCACTAATCTCTTTTTAATATTCCTCTCTTTACACTCATCCTAGAATCTTAGGGTTTATAATTAATACTAAGTTGTGATGATTATGGAATTGGTTTTCTAAGGTATTGTTATTGGAATAGGGTTCTCACCTCCAAGATTAAATATTGACTTGAACAACTAGGATTAGTACTACTCTAGTATTCTT
Source organism: Lolium rigidum (assembly GCF_022539505.1). Classification (NCBI taxonomy): domain Eukaryota; kingdom Viridiplantae; phylum Streptophyta; class Magnoliopsida; order Poales; family Poaceae; genus Lolium; species Lolium rigidum. The sequence goes on along the minus strand of NC_061511.1, from coordinate 90,744,263 downwards.
GTATGAACATGGCTATGATTAGTATTATAACTTCTCTCACTTCTCAATGTCTTGGAATATCCTAAGGTCCTACTCAAGAGATAATGATATGATCCTCTAAATATATTGTTTGCCTTGGAATACTACCTTGGTATCTTATGTAGCTTGTTCTTCTGGAATTCTGATAAACCTGCATCTTGTGGTATGCCTCCACCTCCTAGATTCTTCATCTTGATCCTAGCTAATTAACATGGAGTGGCTCTATGTGTGTGCTTCCTTGTTTCATGCTACAAGATGATGAAATGGATGAAGGGTGTGGCTCTATTTATAGGCTTGGGCAAGCTCTAGTATCATGACACATAAGTGGTGACTCTTGTGTTGGTTTGATGAGTAAGGTGCTTGGTTGTCATGCCCTCATCCATAGCAATCCTTTGAGCATGAGGTGGCATAGCTTGGAAAGCAAGTCATGTAGATATTTTCATCCCACATGGCATAGAGATTATCCTCTCATATGATTTATTTTTGGATAGCCAAGTGGCATTTGCTACTAAATATCTTGTGGATGGTTTTATTATTGTGGATGAGTCATCATACCATGTATGATTGGATTTATGTTATAATATTATTCAAAAGGTCAAGTTTGAGGGCTATTTCTCCATTTTGGATAGTTGGTGTTTGATTTCACCAAGGCATGATCATATGAGTTTCAAAATACTCATAGTTAGTTTTATTCAAATAGTTTGAACTATAATTTGTAATGTAAATGGATTTAGTTTTATGATATTCTATGTATTTAATAAGTTATGATTTAAATAAGAATGTGTGGCTTTTATGCACTTTAGACCCTGTGGTTTACCTTATTTATACGTGAATTAAATTACACACAAAGGTAGTTGCTAACTTTTAAGTGTTAATAAGTTAGGGTTTGATTCTTAAAGAATGTGTTGTTGTAAATCTAATTCCATTTGATCTAATCCATAGATCAAATCATCTCTACCCAAAACAAGGTTTAGCAAAGGTCACAGTGAAGTTTATAGCGCTTGACTTGATGATCTACTTCCAGCAAGTCAAGTGAAACTTCAGTGACTGTGGTAAGTTTTATTTGAAAGCGCGAAAATCCCCCGGATTTTCTATGCATGAATGCAATGCACACTTTGGTGTTCTCTCATTTTATTGCCTCTAAACCCGGGATATTACAGCCTCTCCCCCTTAAACTGAACTTCGTCCCGAAGTTCGAACGCTCTCATGTTTCGGAATGTTGAAATGTCTTGAACAGATCACCATCCTTCAACTCCATGGTGATCACACTAGATATAATTGGATATATCCCTTATCCAGTTCCTTCCGGAAGTCTTCTGATGTCTGGCACTGATACTTTCTTCTATTCTATGATTTCTTTCAACACTCTAAGCTTATAGGCTTACTCTCCAAAGATTCTTGGATTAAGACATCTCATTGTGTTAATGGGCTTTATTAATGGCTGTGGTGACATCTTCCTATTTGGGTACTTAAAACTTGGTTCTACTAGCTGCGGTGCCCAAACCTTAATTCTAAAGGATTTGTTTAAATTAAGGTATTGTTGTCCCTTACTACCATAACGAAAGTAATGGTATTTCGTAAGGTATTTACTATAGGCATGGTCCTGGTGGTTTATTCCTACGAATGGATTAGACTCATTTAGTCCATCCAATCATGGCTTCTAGTTTATGCTAGTTATCCTCCTTTTGGTTTCTTTAGGTTCCATGAAAGGAATCTTTCTAATAGGCTTATGTTTTGGTATGGTCAAACTCCTTCGGTCTTTTATCTTTTTATACTTTTATTGTCCTCCGACATCTACTTCATCCAACTTCATTATCTTAGACTTACTTGATTTCTTTTGGTTTCGAGTAATTACAATTACCCACTTAAGTTAAGGTCTAACCCTTACTTCCTCGAGATATGAACCTCGGCTTCTGGTCTGACAACCTCCTGAGAGTACTTTTATATGGGTACTTCCCGACAACTTTATAAAAATAAGATCGTACTTCCTCTCAGTTCAGACCTTCTTCTTGGTCCATCATACTCCAAATATTATATCTTAATACTTCTCATTCAGCCTTCCTCTCCCCCTTGGAGTTTACTAATGATCTCTTCTTTTAATCATTAAACTCCAAGGTTAGAAGATTAGTCTTGGTCTAGCTTATAGTTTGTACTTTTCTAGAGTCTCACGAAGAAAACTTTGTGGTGTATCCACACAATTGTGGATATCCATTATGAATCCTCCAACTAAAAATTTATCAGCTACGGGATACCAGCTGCGGAATACTAGCTGCGAAATCCCTCTTTCTTTTAGGGTAAAGAAATGTTCAGGCTGTGGGCTATCTGGTGCCAGCTGCAGACTACCTAGTACCAGATGTGGCTTATCGGATACCAGATGTGGCTATGTTATGGTTTTAGTCAATATCTACCTACCAGCTGTGGCTACTTACATAATTTTAGTTAAGATATACCTCACTTTACATTCTTTCTCTTCATGGTTATCCTATATCAGCTACGGTCTTATTATACCAGCTATGACTTCACTTGTCTATTTTCCTTCTTCCAGGGTTTGTTTTGCAAGAAACCACTTGTTGACACTATGAAAATAGTATTGTAAGTGACTTCACTTGCATTCCCTGCTTCCATAATGAATACGGATCCACTTCTATTGCTCCATATTCACTATTTTTCTCACTTTTATGGTACTTCCATGTTGAAATACTCCTTTATTAAGGATAAAAGTGAGTTTTGATTGGTCCTTCCTTCAGATTGTTGTGGTTGCTTCTCACAACTGTACTTCCTTTTTCTGCTGAGCCTTCATCTTGTGTTCAAAATCTTCAAAACTCGTCACTACCTCACACGAATACCTTTACCTTCTAGACCTATAACATCAAGTAAGAGATTGATATTGCAACATGCATTTGCATATCAAAGTCACACTTCATGTATGGATCTAGTCAATCAATGAAAATCCAATAAAATCCAAGAAGATTCAGCTTTGTGTTTATAATACACATCCTTATATACCTGAATACAACAGTTGGGTAAGACATCCCTAAACATCAGGATCAAATGTGTAGTATATAACACCACATTACATAGGTTTAGGTCGTGATACTTAGCACGAATACGTGAATTTCTACTATTTGTCCCAACATTTATCTTAATTGCACATTTGCAATGAGACAAACTTGAAACAAAATGGCCTAGGATAGTTGAAGTTAACCTAGTTTTCTTTGGAAGTACTAACAAAATAGTATTCCATATATATGTGCTATTGAGGACTATTTGCTATAATACCATTAGTTCTAACATGTCTACTCTAAACACATGGTTGTTTAGAATATACCACCTATAACTCTATGATTTCTCTATGTTACATGCTCTCAACAAGCCTTCTTTAAACTAAGGACTATGGTTCCAGCATACTTGGTACAGTTATTAGGATTTTAAGGCCTAAGCTTTCGAACTATTCCTTAAATCCTACTCCTCATCATACTTCTGTTACTTACTTATGATGTTCTACTTCCTCACATCATGATTCTCAAGTGAATCATATATGATTACCAACTCTACCATGAAAAGTAGACTTATATGACTCCTATCACTCTTCCTTACCTCCTATGATTGACTCATCATAGGTATATACTACCTCATATTACTTATCTATATTACTTAACATCAGTCATTTGGCATTTTAAATGACTCTTACTTAACCATAACTTGCGTTGGTATACTTCTTCCAATAGGATATCTTCCTTATGGTTGTATCCTCTCTTTGGAATACCATGTGTTGTATACCAACTGTGGTCTTCTACCACCCTTTATCTTAAACTTCAATGGTGTTCTATTAATTTGGAATGAAGCAAGATAACTAACTAACTTCATTTAAGAAATATAGATAAGAAAGATTGACTCAAGTGTGTCAGGATTATTCTCAAGTGAATACCCATCTCAAGTCAAAAGAATAGTTGGCTTAGCATAGTTTACTTAGGTAATACAACTTCCTATAGACACTACCAAACCTATAGGTCTCCTTTAAAGGGTTTTAATCCTAGGGTCAAAGCATTTGCTCTGATACCAGCTGTGATGACCCAGCGTACCACTGCATGGTGTAGTACACAAGTCGTTGACATAACACAAGTGAAACACCGTTCCACTCATATTACATCCCTCGAGTGGTACAACATGAAACTTATGCGAGTCCAAGGTATGTCTATAGAAGTACACACGAGCTGTTTACATAAGATCAACACAACCTCCTACTTTACAGTGAGGTAAAACTTCAAATAAAGCTCCGGAAGAACGACTCGTAGTCTATCTTATTGCTAACTCAAGTTCAAGAGCTACTAGGCTTGCTATAGAAATCTAGCTACTTAGGTGCTATGATTAGGGAAAGGTTCCCTTTTATTACTAGTCTAGGTTTCCATTATAGCTGATGTAGAAGTTGACTCCATTGACTTCTTGGACTGCATTCTTCATCTTGTTGCAGTTGACTCCTTTGTCTTCGAGTTCCACGATAGTTTCTCCTTCGGTGCCTTGATCTAAGAAGGGGGTTCAAATGGGATAGAATGAGTACGAGCGTACTCAGCAAGTTCATAATAGGAAATAGGTGTATCATGCACTAGCTACAGCCATAGACCAGAAAGTCATAGGCAAATGCAAGTTTTCATAAACATTTCTTCAAAAGGTTTATTTTATTCTGAAAACTATGCCCGTCGGTCTTCACGGAGTTGACCAGAACTTCGTGGAGTTCCTTTCTCGCCGCGTTCGCAGCTTCCTTCCCGGAACAGGGAGTGACAGATCACAATTCGGTATCCTCTCGCAGAGGTGCGTTACTTTTCCCATAAGAGAACTTATCCTTGATGCCTTGCCGAGACGCGTTTCTCGTCCACACTTCCTTGGTGTGGGGCCGGGTGTAAGATCCAAGCCAATCACTCGCCTTCTCCGCGACCCCGCAAACCCACCCTTTTGTCCGACCCTACACCCCCGAGTAGACTTCTCCCGATAATACGGCTTTACTCACGGTGTACTCCGGACAATCCATCGTAGATCGTAGAGCTTATCATCACTAATGGATGGGGATTTAAAAGGCTATCCCAACCTATTGCGGCGGTGCCTCCAACACCCCACCGGCTCTACAGATCCGTTGGCGTGCAGAAGGGAAAAGATACAGCTGACTTCCCCAGAGCCATTATAGATCTTATGGTCAACGCGATATGTACGGCGCTAGAATCACTGGACGGCATTGGTACTTAGTCCTAGATGAGTAGTACCCATGCAATGGAACCTCCACCATATCAACACATACCATGGTTCCATTGCCCACCACATAGTCATATTCATAATTGTAAAATAATACTTTGCTTTTCAATGCATGAGTGATAAGTATAGTACTTTGCATATAGTTTGATACAAATAATCAAATGACATGAGCAAGCGATGAACTTGCCTTTCTTGACTGCAAGATTATGCAGGCAAAAGCTTCGATACGTGATAACTCCAAATTTTGAAATACCATCATCGTCTGGTAAGGACAATTTTTAAAGAACTGGCAAAGATGAATGCATAGTATGAGATGCAATCATCCCGAGCGTAACCTAACCTCGATGATTTAGGATGTATGAGTTGTAAAGATTTCTTTAGGATTGGTTGCATTTTAGAATGGTTCTCAAACAAGGTTCTTATTAGGGTTTGGTTATATTAGCATCATAACCAAGTGATATAAGGCATCATAACAATCATACACATAAGAATAGTGATGGAATAGTATGTAAAGAACAGTTGTCAATTTTAAGTGTTACAGATCATGGTTGATGATTACTTATACTATACTTCAAAAGAATAACTTTTGAAGAACATGTTGTTTAAGAAATAAGAAGTATTTCAAATAAGAACTATGGCTTCTATGGTTTGATTGACATTTGTACTTCAAAAGAATAACTTTTGAAGAACAGGTTAAATAAGAATATGAACTACTATACATAGGAGCTATGGCTTTCTAGGGTTTACTATTGGATTCATTTAGTTCTCTAAATTAAGTGGATTATCATTCCTAAGTGGGGTTTAGTTGAATAGGAGCATGTGATGTGAATTGCTACACAAGGTTGGTACTAAGGTTTATCCTTATGGTCCTACTAAATTATGATGGTTGAGGTTGATCCTAATGGTGTGGTATATAGGATAGTGGTCAATGGTACTAATTCAATTAACAAGTTAGGGTTTATACCTAGGTGACACTAGGGAATCATATAGGTTTTAATTAAGAATAGGGACATGAAATGATAATCTCATGTGACTTGGTTTTATGCTAGTGGATCATAAGCATGCATTCATTTGTTTCTTACTAGGGTTTTATAGGTATAGGTGAAGTGGATATGATCACATGGGCTAAACCCCTAGGGTTTTAGGATTGCAACTATTAAGGATGAACACATGAAATAATGGGATCCAGTTTCTAACTTAGAATAAAACTAAGGTTTCTAAATTATGATCCAATTCTTAAAGTAATACTTGGTACTAGAACTAATGTGATTAAGTACTTGAAATAGAGTTATTAATAATTTTAACGTGCTATAAATTTTTAGAGGGTTTAAGAATTAAAATAATTACTAGTTAGGGTTTCATTAGAATTCAGGGTTTCCTAATTATTGTTAGGTTTTAAAGTATTTAACTAGTTAACTTAAGAATGTTTAAGTAAATAATTGTTGAGCTATCAAAATGATATTGGCTTTTACTATTTTCTTGAGTTATTACTATTTAAAGAAAATAAAAATAGTAATTTGCAAATTAGGGTTTATGGATTACCACTAATAATTAAATTAATGCAAATATGGTAAATAAAATTAATCTTAACATTTTACTTAGTTACTGAATAGTTAAAATTTAAGTTTGGAACATAATTATTTATTGAATTCAATTTGCATTTTAAATAAATGGAAAGGCATAATTAAAGAAGTTAAAAATAAATGAATTTTTATTTTGACACACATTTTTGTTTTATATTTTATTTGAATAGAGTTTATTTTTGTGAAATTTTGATATATTATTCATAATTTTCTTAGTTGATATGAATTTTCTAGAATTTTGCAAAGTCTCAGCAATTTTCTGGAATTTGAAATTAACCTAAATACTAAATGTACCGGTTCGGGCTGTACCCACAGTCATCGATCGGTGGGCTCGTTGACTGAGTCAATTGCCACGCGGGCAACGACCAGTCAACAGAGATGAGGTGGCGGTGCCACGTCGATCTCGCCAGAGAGGTCGCCGGTGATGCTCCGGCAAGCTACGGAAACGACAATAGGAACTCCCAGAGACAACCTAACCTAGCGCGTTCGAACCAGGGTGCGATGCTGAACACACGAGCGTGAACGCCACCACCCAAAGGTCACCGGAGCACCGCCGGTGAGCTCATCTGCGGCGGCGCGGCTCGGCCAAAATGCCAAATGGGGCTAGGATGCAAGCTAGGAAGCGAGAGCTGGTCCTACAGACGCGCCAACTCACCGTGAAGCTCAAGGTGTGGTCGGCTCCGGCGATGGTCGACGGAGACGACGGCGATTGATGATTTCCTGGCGAACCCGAGGGAAAGGGAACGCCGAAATTCCTCCTCGACTTGGCTCCCCTTGATGCTCTGCTCCTCCAGGGTGATCTACGCGGCCAGGCGCGTCGACTGAGCCACGCTATGGACTCCGGGATGGCTTGTACCGTTGGGTTCGTCATCGACGCCGGCGACAGTACATGGAAGATTACGAGAGACAGAGAGGTTCTGGGAAGGAATGGATGGGCGGCGAGGTACTAGGGTTTCCTGGAGAAGCTCTTGACCTATTTATAGAGCCCGACAAGGTCAAATTAGGAAGTTCACCGCCGGCGACGGCCGAGATGTGGCGGTGCCATTGTTACTGCAAATGAGCACGAATCGGGACACAATTAGATAGGCTCGGACGCGAAAGGATTTGGGCGCGGTTCTGAGATTTCTGACGACGTCCAGGGCGTCCTTATCGTCGTCGTGGTCGTGGCCTACTGGCGCAGGCGTGCTATCGACGCCGTAGAGGAAGACGACGACGATATATCCTCGCACGATTTTTAAAGCAGCCGAAACGGTATTTGGTTCGGGCTGGGCTGCACCTGGGCTGTGGTGGTGGGTTGGTCCTGGGCTCAGCTGCTGGGCTGCACGGACAGGTAAGCCAGGTAAGCCCCCTTTTCTTTTTCTCTCTTTACTATTTTCTGTTTTGAATTTGCTATTTGAATTCAAATTTGAATTTCGTTTTGTTCTCGCAGGTTCTAAATATTTGAATATCAAAACAATTTGATAATGCTACCTATCGTATGTTTTGTTTATAAATAACCATATTACAATTGATTTATTTTGTGTTCTTATGAGACATAATCCAAAATTCAAAATAGTTATGAATTTAGGGTTTATTTAAATTGCTTTTTAATTTAAGATTCAAATCTGTTTAATGATTTGGAATTTAGAATATGTGCAAGGTGAACAAATTATAATTTTCTAGTGCTTAACCATAGTGATTATGCACATATAGTTCAATTATGGATAGGGTTTAACAAATGGTAAAGGTATGGGATAGGTTCATGATTTTATGTGGAGAATTACTTCTAAGAGTTTAATATTTTATGTGGAGTGATTCCTAGGTGGTCTTGGAAATACTTTACTATTTGAAGTATTAAATAGGCATGAGGCAAGGCAAGATTTTAATTATGATCCAAAGTGATGCTTGGATTGGAATTCAAATATGGTCTAGGGTTTTAGGAGTGATCACCCAAGTGATACACAACTAGGATTATGTATGAGCATAAGCTTGGTTATGTTTAATTGGCTAGGGTTACTCCTCCTTACTTTGTTAGAATTCTTGTATCAAGGCAATGCTAGGGTTGTCTCAAGGTTTGGATTAGCAAGGTATGAGTACAATATCATTAATACTCTACACAAGGCATGAGTATTGGTCTGGATTAACTATTATTGATATATTTATCATTTCATGTGAAGAATGAGATCTATGAATCACATATATAGGTTTAACTTATTATCTCAATTTATAAGGTAAGATCATGCATTAGAGATGATCCACTTATTCCTCACTAATCTCTTTTTAATATTACTCTCTTTCCACTCATCCTAGAATCTTAGGGTTTCTAATTAATACTAAGTTGTGATGATTATGGAATTGGTTTTCTAAGGTATTGTTATTGGAATAGGGTTCTCACCTCCAAGATTAAATATTGACTTGAACAACTAGGATTAGTACTACTCTAGTATTCTTGTATGAACATGGCTATGATTAGTATTATAACTTCTCTCACTTCTCAATGTCTTGGAATATCCTAAGGTCCTACTCAAGAGATGATGATATGATCCTCTAAATATATGGTTTGCCTAGGAATACTACCTTGGTATCTTATGTAGCTTGTTCTTCTGGAATTCTGATAAACCTGCATCTTGTGGTATGCCTCCACCTCCTAGCTTCGTCATCTTGATCCTAGCTAATTAACATGGAGTGGTTGTGCTTCCTTGTTTCATGCTACAAGATGATGAAATGGATGAAGGGTGTGGCTCTATTTATAGGCTTGGGCAAGCTCTAGTATCATGACACATAAGTGGTGACTCTTGTGTTGGTTTGATGAGTAAGGTGCTTGGTTGTCATGCCCTCATCCATAGAAATCCTTTGAGCATGAGGTGGCATAGCTTGGAAAGCAAGTCATGTAGATATTTTCATCCCACATGGCATAGAGATTATCAAAAGGTCAAGTTTGAGGGTTATTTCTCCATTTTGGATAGTTGGTGTTTGATTTCACCAAGGCATGCTCATATGAGTTTCAAAATACTGATAGTTAGTTTTATTCAAATAGTTTGAACTATAATTTGTAATGTAAATGGATTTAGTTTTATGATATTCTATGTATTTAATAAGTTATAATTTAAATAAGAATGTGTGGCGTTTATGCACTTTAGACCCTGTGGTTTACCTTATTTATAAGTGAATTAAATTACACACAAAGGTAGTTGCTAACTTTTAAGTGTTAATAAGTTAGGGTTTGATTCTTAAAGAATGTGTTGTTGTAAATCTAATTCCATTTGATCTAATCCATAGATCAAATCATCTCTACCCAAAACATGGTTTAGCAAAGATCACAATGAAGTTTATAGCGCTTGACTTGATGATCTACTTCAATTCCAGCAAGTCAAGTGAAACTTCAGTGACTGTGGTAAGTTTTATTTGAAAGCGCGAAAATCCCCCGGATTTTCTATGCATGAATGCAATGCACACTTTGGTGTTCTCTTATCTTATTGCCTCTAAACCTGGGATATTACAACCGGAGACACCGTCCCAAGTGGTGCGTCCCCGGCGACGGAGTTGCTGGAAAGGATGCGGAGCAGAGATCTGATGTGCGGTCTAGAAGGACTCGATTGATTTTCTTCTATATGTTTTGGGGTCCTTTTTGTAAAGTTGCAGGTCCTATTAGTTATTGTCTAGTTCTCTTGGACCTCTATGTAATTTTTTGGACTAGTTTCCATTTGCACCGATAAACTTGAATTTTGACAAGTTCACGGGAAAAAAATTCCTTTGCACATATGGCCTATCATGTATGAACATTAATTCTTGAGTTTTAAACTATATGTAATGGCCAGCACTTGTGCAAGGGGCTCGTCTAGTGCGCACTAGTTTCCATTAGCACCGATAAATTTGAATCTTGACAAGTTCTTGGAAGAAAAAATTGATTCACATGTAGCCTATCATGTATGAACATTATTTGGATTCAAACTATACATAGATGGCCAACACGTGTGCAAGGGGGTCCTCTAATGTGCACTAGTTTCCATTAGCACTGATAAATTTGAATCTTTACAAGTTCTCGAAAAGAATTGCTTCACACATATGCCCTATCATGTATGAACATTATTGGGATTCATATTATATATAGATGGCCAACACTTGTGCAAGGGGGTCCTCTAATTCTTGGGGATTTCAATCTATCTCTCTATCTCTCGATCTATCGTTGGTGGACAAAACAACACACATATGCATGCACTTTATGCGCAAAGGCGCGGGTGCCTCTAATAATTCATGTGTGTGCGTATATTTGAACATATTCTTGGGGATTTCAATCTCTATCTCTCGATCTATATATCGTTGGTGGACAAGAAACACACTTATATATATACGCATGCACTTTATGCGCAAAGGCGCGGGTGCCTCTAATAATGTGTGTGCGCACTCGATCGATGATCCCTAAACCTTAAACCATAAAACCCTAAAACCCTAATCCTAATCCCTAAACACCGTAAACACTAAACCCTAAACCATAAACACTAAACCCTAAACCCTAAACACTAAACCCTAAAACCTAAAACATAAACACTAAACCCTAAACCCTAAACACTAAACCCTAAACCCTAGACCCTAATTAACACTAACCCTAACTCTAACCCTAATTAAACCCTACATATATAGGCCAACGACACTTAATTGCGCATCAAGCAGGCGACCAACTAATTAGCGCTGATAAATTAATTAACTTGAATTTTGACAAGTTCTCAATCTCGAATGAAAACACATTTGATTAAGTTGTCTCATAAAAAATATATAATTAGTGTGCATGCACGCATGGCATACCTTTGCATATCATTCGTGCGTATATGTGAACATATTCTTGGGGATATATATATTTAAATCTCTCTCTCTCTCGATCTATATATCGTTGGTGGCCAAGAAACACACATATATATACGCATGCACTTTATGCGCAAAGGCGCGGGTGCCTCTAATAATGTGTGTGTGCACTCGATCGATGATCCCTAAACCTTAAACCCTAAAACCCTAATCCCTAATTATACCCTAAACAAACACCCTAAACACCCTAAACACTAAACCCTAGACCCTAAACCCTAAACACTACTCCCTATACCCTAAACCCTAAACACTAGACCCTAAACCCTAAACCCCAACCCTTGACCCTAAACCCTAAACCCTAAACCATAAACCCTAAATATATTTCAATCTCTCTCTAGATCTATATATCGTTGGTGGCCAAGAAACTTACTTATATATATATACGCATGCACTTTATGCGCAAAGGCGTGGGTGCCTCTAATAATTAATGTGTGTGTGCACTCGATCGATGATCCCTAAACCTTAAACCCTAAAACCCTAATCCCTAATTATACCCTAACCGTACACCCTAAACACCCTAAACACTAAACCCTAAAGCCTAGACCCTAAACCCTAAACCCTAAACACTAAACCCTAAACCCTAACCGTAGACCCTAAACCCTAAACACGTACTAAACCCGAAACCCTAGACCCTAAACCCTAATTAACCCTAACCCTAACCCTAAAACCCTAGCTAGCTAACCCTAAACCCTAAACCCTAATTAAACACTACATATATATATAGGCCAACGACACTTAATTGCGCATCAAGCAGGCGACCAAATATTTAGCGCTGATAAATTAATTAACTTGAATCATGACAAGTTCTCTCGAATGAAAACACATTTGATTAAGTTGCCTCATAATATATATACAATTAGTGTGCATGCGCGCATGGCATACCATGCACATATCATTCGTGCATATATATATCTCAATATATATGTGAACATATACTTGGGGATATATATATATATTTCAATCTCTCTCTCGATCTATATATATCGTTGGTGGCCAAGAAACACACTTATTATATATATCCGCATGCACTTTATGCGCAAAGGCGCGGGTGCCTCTAATAATGTGTGTGTGCACTAGCTCGATCGATGATCCCTAAACCTTAAACCCTAAAACCCTAATCCATGATCCCTAATTATATCTTAAACGTACACCCTAAACACCCTAAACACTAAACCCTAAACCCTAGACCCTAAACCCTAAACCCTAAACACTAAACACTAAACACTAAACCCTAACCCTAGACCCTAATAAACCCTAAACCCTAAATATATTTCAATCTCTCTCTAGATCTATATATCGTTGGTGGCCAAGAAACACACTTATATATATACGCATGTACTTTATGCGCAAAGGCGCGGGTGCCTCTAATAATATGTGTGTGCACTAGCTCGATCGATGATATCCCTAAACCTTAAACCCTAAAACCCTAATCCCTGATCCCTGATTATACCCTAAACGGACACCCTAAACACCCTAAACACTAAACCCTAAACCCTAGACCCTAAACCCCCTAAACCCTAAACCCTAAACACTAAACCCTAAACCCTAACCCTAGAACCTAAACGACCCTAAACCCTAAACCCTAAATATATTTCAATCTCTCTCTAGATCTATATATCGTTGGTGTCCAAGAAACACACTTATATATACGCATGCACTTTATGCGCAAATTGGCGCGGGTGCCTCTAATAATGTGTGTGTGTGCACTCGATCGATGATCCCTAAACCTTAAACCCTAATCCCTAATTATACCCTAAACGTACATCCTAAACACCCTAAACACTAAACCCTAAACCTTAGACCCTAAACCCTAAACCCTAAACACTAAACCCTAAACCCTAAACCCTAACCCTAACCCTAACCCTAATCCTAAACCCTAGCTAACCCTAAACCCTAATTAAACCCTACATATATAGGCCAACGACACTTAATTGCGCATCAAGCAGGCGACCAACTAATTAGCGCTGATAAATTAATTAACTTGATTTTTGACAAGTTCTCGATCTCGAATGAAAACACATTTGATTAAGTTGTCTCATAATATATATATAATTAGTGTGCATGTGTGCGCATGGCATACCTTGCATATCATTCGTGCATATATTTCAATATATATTTGAACATATTCTTGGGGATATATATATATATTTCAATCTCTCTCTTATCTCGATCTATATATCGTTGGTGGCCAAGAAACACACTTATATATATATATACGCATGCACTTTATGCGCAAAGGCGTGGGTGCCTCTAATAATGTGTGTGTGCACTAGCTCGATCGATGATCCCTAAAAACCTTAAACCCTAAAACCCTAATCCCCGATCCCTAATTATACCCTAAACATACACCCTAAACACCCTAAACACTAAACCCGGCCTACACTAAACACCAAACCCTAACCCTAGCTAGACCCTAAACCCTAAACGCTAAATTAATATATTTCAATCTCTCTCTAGATCTATATATCGTTGGTGTGGCCAAGAAACACACTTATATATATATATATATATATATATATATACGCATGCACTTTATGCGCAAAGGCGTGAGTGCCTCTAATAATGTGTGTGTGCACTCGATCGATGATCCCTAAACCTTAAACCATAAAACCTTAATCCCTAATCCCTAATTATACCCTAAACGTACACCCTAAACACCCTAAACACTAAACCCTAAACCCTAGACCCTAAACCCTAAACACTACACCCTAAACCCTAAACCCTAAACACGTACTAAACCCTAAACCCTAACCCTAGACCCTAAATCCTAAACACTAAACCCCAAACCCTAAACCCTAAACCCTAGACCCTAAACCCTAATTAATTAACCTTAACCCTAACCCTAACCCTAAATCCTAATACTACATATATATAGGCCAACGACACTTAATTGCGCATCAAGCAGGCGACCAACTAATTAGCGCTGATAAATTAATTAGCTTGAATCTTGACAAGTTCTCTCGAATGAAAACACATTTGATTAAGTTGCCTCATAATATATATACAATTAGTGTGCATGCGCGCATGGCATACCTTGCACATATCATTTGTGCATATATTTCAATATATATCTGAACATATTCTTGGGGATAAATATATATATATTTCAATCTCTCTCTCGATCTATATATATATCGTTGGTGGCCAAAAAACACACTAATATATATGCATGCACTTTATGCGCAAAGGCGCGGGTGCCTCTAATAATGTGTGTGTGCACTAGCTCGATCGATGATGATCCCTAAACCTTAAACCCTAAAACCCTAATCCCTAATCCCTAATTATACCCTAAACGTACACCCTAAACACCCTAAACACTAAACCCTAAACCCTAGACCCTAAACCCTAAACACTACACCCTAAACCCTAAACCCTAAACCCTAACCCTAGACCCTAAACCCTAAACACTAAACCCCAAACCCTAAACCCTAAACCCTAGACCCTAGACCCTAAACCCTAATTAATTAACCTTAACCCTAACCCTAACCCTAAAACCCTAGCTAGGTAATCCTAAATCCTAAACCCTAATTAAACCCTACATATATATATATAGGCCAACGACACTTAATTGCGCATCAAGCAGGCGACCAACTAATTAGCGCTGATAACTTAATTAACTTGTTGAATCTTGAGAAGTTCTCTCGAATGAAAACACATTTGATTAAGTTGCCTCATAATATATATACAATTAGTGTGCATGCGCGCATAGCATACCTTGCACATATCATTCGTGCATATATTTCAATATATATCTGAACATATTCTTGGGGATAAATATATATAGTTCAATCTCTCTCTCTCGATCTATATATATATCGTTGTGGCCAAAAAACACACTTATATATACGCATGCACTTTATGCGCAAAGGCGCGGGTGCCTCTAATAATGTGTGTGTGCACTCGATCGATGATCCCTAAACCTTAAACCCTAAAACCCTAATCCCTAATCCCTAATTATACCCTAAACATACACCCCCTAAACACTAAACCCTAAACCCTAGACCCTAAACCCTAAAACCCTAAACACTAAACCCTAAACCCTAAACCCTAAACCCTAACCCTAACCCTAACCCCTAGCTAACCCTAAACCCTAAACCCTACATATATAGGCCAACGACACTTAATTGCGCATCAAGCAGGCGACCAACTAATTAGCGCTGATAAATTAATTAACTTGAATCTTGACAAGTTCTCTCGAATGAAAACACATTTGATTAAAGTTGCCTCATAATATATATACAATTAGTGTGCATGCGCGCATGGCATACCTTGCACATATCATTGGTACATATATTTCAATATATATCTGAACATATTCTTGGGGATAAATATATATATTTCAATCTCTCTCTCTCGATCTATATATATACCGTTGGTGGCCAAAAAACACACTTATATATATATACGCATGCACTTTATGCGCAAAGGCGCGGGTGCCTCTATAAATGTGTGTGTGCACTCGATCGATGATCCCTAAACCTTAAACCCTAAAACCCTAATCCCTAATCCCTAATTATACCCTAAACGATGTACACCCTAAATTAACACCCTAAACACTAAACCCTAAACCCTAGACCCTAAACCCTAAACCTTAAACCTAGACCCTAAACCCGAAACACTAAACCCCAAACCCCAAACCCTAAACCCTAAACCCTAAACCCTAAACCCTAGACCCTAAACCCTAATTAATTAACCTTAACCCTAACCCTAACCCTAAAACCCTAGCTAGCTAATCCTAAACCCTAAACCCTAATTAAACCCTACATATATATATAGGCCAATGACACTTAATTGCGCATCAAGCAAGCGACCAACTAATTAGCGCTGATAAATTAATTAACTTGAATCTTGACAAGTTCTCTCGAATGAAAACACATTTGATTAAGTTGCCTCATAATATATATACAATTAGTGTGCATGCGCTCATGGCATACCTTGCACATATCATTCGTGCATATATTTCAATATATATCTGAACATATTCTTGGGGATAAATATATATAGTTCAATCTCTCTCTCTCTCTCGATCTATATATATATCGTTGGTGGCCAAAAAACACACTTATATATATACGCATGCACTTTATGCGCAAAGGCGCGGGTGCCTATAATAATGTGTGTGTGCACTCGATCGATGATCCCTAAACCTTAAACCCTAAAACCCTAATCCCTAATCCCTAATTATACCCTAAACATACACCCCCTAAACACCCTAAACACTAAACCCTAAACCCTAGACCCTAAACCCTAAAGCCCTAAACCCTAAACCCTAAACCCTAAACCCTAAACCCTAAACACTAAACCCTAAACCTAAACCCTAACCCTAACCCCTAGCTAGCTAACCCTAAACCCTAAACCCTACATATATAGGCCAACGACACTTAACTGTGCATCAAGAAGGCGACCAACTAATTAGCGCTGATTAATTAATTAACTTGATTCGTGCATATATTTCAATATATATTTGAACATATTCTTGGGGATATATATATATATTTAAATCTCTCTGTTATCTCGATCTATATATCATTGGTGGCCAAGAAACACACTTATATATATATACGCATGCACTTTATGCGCAAAGGCGCGGGTGCCTCTAATAATGTGTGTGTGCACTCGATCGTTGATCCCTAAACCTTAAACCCTAAAACCCTAATCCCTAATCCCTAATTATACCCTAAACGTACACCCTAAACACCCTAAATACTAAACCCTGGACCCTAAACCCTAAACGTACACCCTAAACACCCTAAACACTAAACCCTAAACCCTAAACCCTAGACCCTAAACCCTAAACCCTAGACCGTAAACCCTAACCCTAAAACCCTAGCTAGCTAACCCTAAACCCTAATTAAACCCTACATATATATAGGCCAACGACACTTAATTGCGCATCAAGTAGGCGACCAACTAATTAGCGCTGATAAATTAATTAACTTGATTTTTGAACAGTTCTCGATCTCGAATGAAAACACATTTGATTAAGTTGTCTCATAATATATATATAATTAGTGTGCATGTGCGCATGGCATACCTTGCATATCATTCGTGCATATATTTCAATACATGTTTGAAGATATTCTTGGGGATATATATAATTCAATCTCTCTCTCTATCTATATATTGTTGGTGGCCAAGAAACACACTTATATATATACACATGCACTTTAATTTATTTGCCTCATGATGTCTACGGGAGCTTCTATTCTTGTAGACAGTGTTGGGCCTCCAAGAGCAGAGGTTTGTAGAACAGCAGCAAGTTTCCCTTAAGTGGATCACCCAAGGTTTATCGATCTCAGGGAGGAAGAGGTCAAAGATATCCCTCTCATGCAACCCTGCAACCACAAAGCAAGAAGTCTCTTGTGTCCCTAACACACCTAATAGGTGCACTAGTTCGGCGAAGAGATAGTGAAATACAGGTGGTATGAATAAGTAGTAGCAACGGCACCAGAAAAGTGCTTTGCCCAGGACAGTAAACAAGCAGTAGTAACGCAGCAGTAGTAACGCAGCAGTAGTAACGCAGTAAAACAGTAAACAAGCAGCAATAACAGTATTTAGGAACAAGGCCTAGGGAATAGACTTTCACTAGTGGACACTCTCAACATTGATCACATAACAGAACAGATAAATGCATACTCTACACTCTTATTGGATGATGAACACATTGCGTAGGATTACACGAACCCTCAATGCCGGAGTTAACAAGCTCCACAATAATGCTCATATTTTAGTAACCTTTAGTGTAAGATAGATCAAAAGACTAAACCAAGTACTAACATAGCATGCACACTTGTCACCTTCATGCATATGTAGGAGGAATAGATCACATCAATATTATCATAGCAATAGTTAACTTCGCAATCTACAAGAGATCATGATCATAGCATAAACCAAGTACTAACACGGTGCACACATTGTCACCTTTGCACACATGCAGGGAGGAATAAAACTACTTTAATAACATTGCTAGAGTAGCACATAGATAAATTGTGATACAAACACATTGCAATCATAAAGAGATATAAATAAGCACCTCACTATGCCATTCAACAGTGAATAAGTATTCTGTGAAATATAGACTAAGAGACCCACACGGTGCACACACTGTCACCTTTACACACGTGGGACAAGGAGTCTCCGGAGATCACATAAGTAAAACTCACTTGACTAGCATAATGACATCTAGATTACAAGCATCATCATATGAATCTCAATCATGTAAGGCAGCTCATGAGATTATTGTATTGAAGTACATAGGAGAGAGATGAACCACATAGCTACCGGTACAGCCCCGAGCCTCGATGGAGAACTACTCCCTCCTCATGGGAGCAGCAGCGGTGATGAAGATGGCGGTGGAGATGGCAGCGGTGTCGATGGAGAAGCCTTCCGGGGGCACTTCCCCGCTCCGGCAGGGTGCCGGAACAGAGACTCCTGTCCCCGGATCTTGGCTTCGCGATGGCGGCGGCTCCGGGAAGGTTTTCCGTATCGTGGTTTTTCGCCTCGGGGGTTTCGCGACCGAGGCTTTATATAGGCGAAGAGGCGGCGCGAGGAGGGTCGAAGGGGTGGCCACACCATATGGCGGCGCGGCCAGGGCCTGGGCCGCGCCGGCCTATGGTCCGGGGGCCCGGTGCCCCCCTCTGGTCCTTCCGGGTGTTCCGGATGCTTCCGGTGAAAATAGGAACCCGGGTCTTCGTTTCGTCCAATTCCGAGAATATTTCGTTACTAGGATTTCGAAACCAAAAACAGCGAGAAAACAACAACCGGCACTTCGGCATCTTGTTAATAGGTTAGTTCCGGAAAATGCACGAATATGACATAAAGTGTGCATAAAACATGTAGGTATCATCAATAATATGGCATAGAACATAAGAAATTATCGATACGTCGGAGACGTATCAAGCATCCCCAAGCTTAGTTCTGCTCGTCCCGAGCAGGTAAAACGATAACAAAGATAATTTCTGAAGTGATATGCCATCATAACCTTGATCATACTATTTGTAAACATATGTAGTGGATGCAGCGATCAAAACAATGGTAATGACATGAGTAAACAAGTGAATCATAGAGCAAAGACTTTTCATGAATAGTACTTCAAGACAAGCATTAATAAGTCTTGCATAAGAGTTAACTCATAAAGCAATAAATCAAAGTAAAGGCATTGAAGCAACACAAAGGAAGATTAAGTTTCAGCGGTTGCTTTCAACTTGTAACATGTATATCTCATGGATATTGTCAACATAGAGTAATATAACAAGTGCAATTTGCAAGTATGTAGGAATCAATGCACAGTTAATCACAAGTGTTTGCTTCTTGAGGTGGAGAGAGATAGGTGAACTGACTCAACATAAAAGTAAAGAGAATGGTCCTTCAAAGAGGAAAGCATCGATTGCTATATTTGTGCTAGATCTTTTATTTTGAAAACATGAAACAATTTTGTCAACGGTAGTAATAAAGCATATGAGTTATGAAAATTATATCTTACAAGTTGCAAGCCTCATGCATAGTATACTAATAGTGCCCGCACCTTGTCCTAATTAACTTGGACTACCGGATCTTTGCAATGCACATGTTTTGACCAAGTGTCACAATGGGGTACCTCCATGCCGCCTGTACAAAGGTCTAAGGAGAAAGCTCGCATTTTGGATTTCTCGCTTTTGATTATTCTCAACTTAGACATCCATACCGGGACAACATGGACAACAGATAATGGACTCCTCTTTAATGCATAAGCATGTGGCAACAATTATTATTCTCATATGAGATTGAGGATATATGTCCAAACTGAAACTTCCACCATGAATCATGGCATTAGTTAGCGGCCCAAAGTTCTTCTCTAACAATATGCATGCTCCAACCATGAAGGTGGTAGATCTCTCTTGCTTCAGACAAGACGGACATGCATAGCAACTCACATGATATTGAACAAAGAATAGTTGATGGCGTCCCCAGAAGCATGGTTATCGCACAACAAGCAACTTAATAAGAGATAAAGTGCATAAGTACATATTCAATACCACAATAGTTTTTAAGCTATTTGTCCCATGAGCTATATATTGCAAAGGTGAATGATGGAATTTTAAAGGTAGCACTCAAGCAATCTACTTTGGAATGGCGGATAAATACCATGTAGTAGGTAGGTATGGTGGACACGAATGGCATAGTGGTTGGCTCAAGGATTTTGGATGCATGAGAAGTATTCCCTCTCGATACAAGGTTTAGGCTAGCAAGGTTATTTGAAACAAACACAAGGATGAACGGTACATCAAAACTCACATAAAAGACATATTGTAAACATTATAAGACTCCATACCGTCTTCCTTGTTGTTCAAAACTCAATACTAGATGTTATCTAGACTCTAGAGAAACCAAATATGCAAACCAAATTAGCAAGCTCTAAGTGTTTCTTCATTAATGGGTGCAAAGTATATGATGCAAGAGCTTAAACATGAGCACAACAATTGCCAAGTATCACATTATCCAAGACATTATAGCAATTTACTACATGTATCATTTTCCAATTCCAACCATATAACAAATTAACGAAGAAGAAACTTCGCCATGAAAATTAAAAGATAAGAACACATGTGTTCATATGAACCAGCGGAGCGTGTCTCTCTCCCACACAAGCATGATGAACTTATTCAAACATAAACAAAAACAAACAGACGCTCCAAGTAAAGTACATAAGATGTGGCCGAATAAAAATATAGTTTCGAGGGAGGAACCTGATAATGTTGTCGATGAAGAAGGGGATGCCTTGGGCATCCCCAAGCTTAGACGCTTGAGTCTTCTTAGAATATGCAGGGGTGAACCACCGGGGCATCCCCAAGCTTAGAGCTTTCACTCTTCTTGATCATAGTATATCATCCTCCTCTCATGACCCTTGAAAACTTCCTCCACACCAAACTCGAAACAACTCATTAGAGGGTTAGTGGACAATAAAAATCCACATGTTCAGAGGTGACACAATCATTCTTAACACTTCTGGACATTGCATAAAGCTACTGGACATTAATGGATCAAAGAAATTCATCCAACATAGCAAAAGAGGCAATGCGAAATAAAAGGCAGAATCTGTCAAAACAGAACAGTCCGTAAAGATGGATTTTATTAGGCCACCAGACTTGCTCAAATGAAAATGCTCAAATTGAATGAAAGTTGCGTACATATCTGAGGATCATGCTCGTAAATTGGCTTAAATTTCTGAGCTACCTACGAGGAGATAGACCCAGATTCGTGACAGCAAAGAAATGCTGGAACTGCGCAGTAATCCAAATCTAGTACTCACTTTACTATCAAAGACTTTACTTGGCACAACAAAACACAAAACTAAGATAAGGAGAGGTTGCTACAGTAGTAAACAACTTCCAAGACACAAATATAAAACAAAGTACTGTAGCAAAATAACACATGGGTTAACTCCCAAGAAGTTCTTTCTTTATAGCCGTTAAGATGGGCTCAACGAGTTTTAATGATGCACTCGCAAGAAATAGTATTTGAAGCAAAAGAGAGCATCAAGAGGCAAATTCAAAACACATTTAAGTCTAACATGCTTCCTATGCATGGGAATCTTGTAAATAAACAAGTTCATGAAGAGCAAAGTGACAAGCATAGGAAGATAAAACAAGTGTAGCTTCAAAAATTTCAGCACATAGAGAGGCATTTTAGTAACATGAAAATCTCTACCACCATATTTTCCTCTCTCATAATAACTTTCAGTAGCATCATGAGCAAACTCAACAATATAACTATCACATAAAGCATTCTTATCATGAGTCTCATGCATAAAATTATTACTCTCCACATAGGCATAGTCAATTTTATTAGTAATAGTGGGAGCAAATTCAACGAAGTAGCTATCATTATTATTCTCATCAAGTGTAGGAGGCATAGTATAATCAAAGAAAATTTTCTCCTCGATGCTTGGGGGACTAAAAAGATCATGAAAACCAGCTTCCCCAAGCTTAGAACTTTCTATATCATTATCAACAATGGTGTTCGAAGCGTTCATACTAATATTACTACCAGCATGCAAATAAGATTTCATAGGTTTTTTAATTTTTAATTTTCGCATCAAACAATCCATGTTTTAAATCAGGAAATAGAATAAGAAGCTCATTGTTGTCCATTATGCCAAACTAGTGTAAACAAGAAACAAAAAGATGCAATTGCAGGATCTAAAGGAAATAGCTTCGAGCACACACACAACGGCGCCGGAAAAATACTTTACCCGGGACCGTAGTATGAGAGCCTTTTACCTTTCCTCCCCGGCAACGGCGCCGAGAAAAGTGCTTGATGTCTACGGGAGCTTCTATTCTTGTAGACAGGTGTTGGGCCTCCAAGAGCGAGAGGTTTGTAGAACGAGCAGCAAGTTTCCCTTAAGTGGATCACCCAAGGTTTATCGATCTCGGGGAGGAAGAGGTCAAAGATATCCCTCTCATGCAACCCTGCAACCACAAAGCAAGAAGTCTCTTGTGTCCCCAACACACCTAATAGGTGCACTAGTTCGGCGAAGAGATAGTGAAATACGAGGTGGTATGAATAAGTAGTAGCAACGGCACCGGAAAAGTGCTTTGCCCGGGACGAGTAAACAAGCAGTAGTAACGCAGCGATAGTAACGCAGCGAGTAGTAACGCGAGTAAAACGAGTAAACAAGCAGCAATAACGGTATTTAGGAACAAGGCCTAGGGAATAGACTTTCACTAGTGGACACTCTCAACATTGATCACATAACGAACGAGATAAATGCATACTCTACACTCTTATTGGATGATGAACACATTGCGTAGGATTACACGAACCCTCAATGCCGGAGTTAACAAGCTCCACAATAATGCTCATATTTTAGTAACCTTTAGTGTAAGATAGATCAAAAGACTAAACCAAGTACTAACATAGCATGCACACTTGTCACCTTCATGCATATGTAGGAGGAATAGATCGCATCAATATTATCATAGCAATAGTTAACTTCGCAATCTACAAGAGATCATGATCATAGCATAAACCAAGTACTAACACGGTGCACACACTTGTCACCTTTGCACACATGCGGGAGGAATAAAACTACTTTAATAACATTGCTAGAGTAGCACATAGATAAATTGTGATACAAACACATTGCAATCATAAAGAGATATAAATAAGCACCTCACTATGCCATTCAACGAGTGAATAAGTATTCTGTGAAATATAGCCTAAGAGACCCACACGGTGCACACACTTGTCACCTTTACACACGTGGGACAAGGAGTCTCCGGAGATCACATAAGTAAAACTCACTTGACTAGCATAATGACATCTAGATTACAAGCATCATCATATGAATCTCAATCATGTAAGGCAGCTCATGAGATTATTGTATTGAAGTACATAGGAGAGAGATGAACCACATAGCTACCGGTACAGCCCCGAGCCTCGATGGAGAACTACTCCCTCCTCATGGGAGCAGCAGCGGTGATGAAGATGGCGGTGGAGATGGCAGCGGTGTCGATGGAGAAGCCTTCCGGGGGCACTTCCCCGCTCCGGCAGGGTGCCGGAACGGAGACTCTGTCCCCGGATCTTGGCTTCGCGATGGCGGCGGCTCGTGGAAGGTTTTCCGTATCGTGGTTTTTCGCCTCAGGGGTTTCGCGACCGAGGCTTTATATAGGCGAAGAGGCGGCGCAGGAGGGTCGAAGGGGTGGCCACACCATATGGCGGCGCGGCCAGGGCCTGGGCCGCGCCGGCCTATGGTCTGGGGGCCCAGTGCCCCCCTCCGGTCCTTCCCGGGTGTTCGGATGCTTCCGGTGAAAATAGGAACACGGGTCTTCGTTTCGTCCAATTCGAGAATATTTCGTTACTAGGATTTCTGAAACCAAAAACAGCGAAAACAGACAAGTGGCACTTCGGCATCTTGTTAATAGGTTAGTTCCAGAAAATGCACGAATATGACATAAAGTGTGCATAAAACATGTAGGTATCATCAATAATATGGCATAGAACATAAGAAATTATCGATACGTCGGAGACGTATCACCTCACAATATATATAATTAATATGCATGCATGGCCTAACCATGTATGCTTATATATGTGTTTAATTTGGAGATTTCAATCGCTCTCTCGCCGCTCTCTCGTTGGTGGCCAACAACACACACATGCACTTTGTGCGCAAAGGCATGTGCCTCTAATAATGTGTGCGCGGTCGATCGGTCTAGTTTTGATTAATCATAGCACACAAATATAGAAGTTGTATTTGAATCCACACAACCCTAATCTAAAACACATAGCCCCTAACATGGCCTAATTAACTGACCTCTTCTCTCTAGCTAATTAGTGGAAATTGCACAAAATCAAAAGGGGTCCCTCACTAATTATACATATATATCTAGATTGTGATAAACTTTTGCCCCATATTTGGTGGATGGGTGCATCTTGGCATGTAAAAAAATTAATGTTTGCAAATGGCGTTGTCAAAATTTATGTACAAATGATTTCTTTCCATCCAAAGTGCATAAAATGGGAGTTTTAATGAAGAAGGTACAAATAAAACAGCTCAACATGCCTCCACACCCCGATTTTCACACGAAGTAGAGCATATTTAAAGGATAATTCCAGAGTTTTACTATTTTTCAAGCAACTTTGCTAATTTCCACCCACTCACATGACTTTATGTCGATTTAACGAAAATAGGGCGGATTTAAACTACATGGGCGGGATAGTTTGAATTGTGCGCGCGGCAAAGGGAACTGCCTATTCCTCAACCTTGTGCACGGCAAATTACACACGCAACTCCATTAAACACCACCTACCGGGCGGCCCGGCCGCATGACCCCCACCCACCGCTACACAACTTATCCCCGTCCGTGCGAAGAGCTTCCCCTCCCCGTCCCGTCCGTGCGAAGAAGAAGCTTCCCCTCCCCGTCGTTCTTCTCGAGACGCACCGGCGGTCAAGTTGATCCACGGTAGGGTTGCTATCTCTAGCTCAATCATGCATCGGGCAAGACGGCCTAACGATTTATATTTTCTTGATGCTGCTAAAAAAATCGTCAGTATGCTCGAACTAATTGGCACTTTATAGTTTTCCGCTCGATTTGTCCTCGATCAATTTGTTCATTTGCATGGGCATATAGAGTCAGTTCTGCACTCGATCCGTTAATTTGCTGAAATGCCATGGCAGAGTTTTGTACACGATCTGTTTGCTAAAATGTCGATGGGCATTTTTTGTTTTGTACTCGACATGATTGCTGAAATGCATAATCATGTACTAGTATAGTTTTGTACTCGATGGATATACATTTCCTACTTCGCCTTAAATTAATCACCAACCATTGTATCTCATAATTAAACATATGGACAGAACTTGGATCTCGCATGGACACTTATGTTCCCCTTCATATATAAATGGTGTTCAACCCTTTATGGGGTTTATTAGAGCTCATGAAGGTCACGACCTGGACGTGTATTGCCCGCGCTGCACATGTATGAATGGTGAGAAGAGGCCTCACCATGTAGTGGAAGATCATTTACACATTTTTGGGATGGACCGCACATATGTTAGGTGGGTTTATCATGGTGAACCACATAATGATCCTTCAGCGGGAGAAGCAGATATTGCTCACACTATATGTGTGCTGGCATATGTAGTTAACTATTTATATTGATGCTGCCGCTGTTTCGATCAATAGTTTGCATTGCTGTGTAAGGTTCGTACTCAAATTTAACTTGTTGCGGATGGATGGACGGGAAGGAGAGAAAAAGCGCTTGCTTCGAGGAACCGGGTTTCAGCTCCGGGACATGTGCTGTGCCAGATGAGAAGGTAAATATGTAAAACGGCATTTGTTCAGGTTGCATCCCTTAGATGTTTGTCTAATCTGTTGACGTACTAATTGCAGAAGCATAGAGTTGAAGAGGTCTCTCAGTTTGATGGGAAATTTGAAGATGAATCTCAGTTTGATGCACCTGTGGATGGTACTGATGACGGGCCTTTCATAGACGAAGGTCCTGCACCTGAGATTATCCAGCCTATAGAAGGAGGCCGTGGACCGAGTACACAGCTTTGCGTTGAAGTGGATGCACGCCCAGAGATCATCAGTGGCGTCCGGGTAGTCTCAAGACCACCCAGCCCTGATGCACCTGTGGATGGTACGCGATGACGAGCCTTTCATAGACGAAGGTCCTGCACCTGAGATTATCCAGCCTACAGAAGGAGGCCGTGGACAGAGTACACAGCTTTGCGTTGAAGCGGATGCACGCCCGGAGATCATCAGGGGCGTGATACGTCTCCGACGTATCGATAATTTCTTATGTTCCATGCCACATTATTGATGATATCTACATGTTTTATACACATTATATGTCGTATTTATGCATTTTCCGGCACTAACCTATTAGCGAGATGCCGAAGAGCCAGTTGCTGTTTTCTGCTGTTTTTGGTTTCAGAAATCCTACAAAGGAAATATTCTCGGAATTGGACGAAATCAACGCCCGGGGTCCTATTTTTGCACGAAGCTTCCAGAAGACCGAGGGGGAAAGGAAGTGGGGCCACGAGGCGCCACCACAACAGGGCGGCGCGGCCCTGGTGTGTGGGGCCCTCGTGTGGCCCCCCGCGTTGCCCTTCCGCCTACTTAAAGCCTTCGTCGCGAAACCCCCAGTACCGAGAGCCACGATACGGAAAACCTTCCGAGACGCCGCCGCCGCCAATCCCATCTCGGGGGATTCCGGAGATCGCCTCCGGCACCCTGCCGAAGAGGGGAATCATCTCCCGGAGGACTCTTCACCGCCATGGTCGCCTCCGGAGTGATGAGTGAGTAGTTCACCCCTGGACTATGGGTCCATAACGAGTAGCTAGATGGTCGTCTTCTCCTCATGTGCTTCATTGTTGGATCTTGTGAGCTGCCTAACATGATCAAGATCATCTATCCGTAATGCTATATGTTGTGTTTGTCGGGATCCGATGGATAGAGAATACTATGTTATGTTGATTATCAATCTATTACCTATGTGTTGTTTATGATCTTGCATGCTCTCCGTTATTAGTAGAGGCTCTTGCCAAGTTTTTACTCTTAACTCCAAGAGGGAGTATTTATGCTCGATAGTGGGTTCATGCCTCCATTAAATGCGGGACAGTGACAGAAAGTTCTAAGGTTGTGGATGTGTTGTTGCCACTAGGGATAAAACATTGATGCTATGTCCGAGGATGTAGTTATTGATTACATTACGCACCATACTTAATGCAATTATCTGTTGTTTTACAACTTAATACTGGAAGGGGTTCGGATGATAACCTGAAGGTGGACTTTTAGGCATAGATGCATGCTGGATAGCGGTCTATGTACTTTGTCGTAATGCCCAATTAAATCTCACAATACTCATCATATCATGTATGTGCATTGTCATGCTCTCTTTATTTGTCAATTGCCCGACTGTAATTTGTTCACCCAACTTGCTATTTATCTTATGGGAGAGACACCTCTAGTGAACTGTGGACCCCGGTCCATTCTTTTACATCGAATACAATCTCATCGCAATACTTGTTCTACTCGTTTTCTGCAAACAATCATCATCCACACTATACATCTAATCCTTTGTTACAGCAAGCCGGTGAGATTGACAACCTCATCTGTTTCGTTGGGGCAAAGTACTTTGGTTGTGTTGTGCAGGTTCCACGTTGGCGCCGGAATCCCTGGTGTTGCGCCGCACTACATCCCGCCGTCATCAACCTTCAACGTGCTTCTTGGCTCCTCCTGGTTCGATAAACCTTGGTTTCTTTCTGAGGGAAAACTTGCCGCCATACGCATCACACCTTCCTCTTGGGGTTTCCAACGGACGCATGCTGTACGCGTATCAAGCTCTTTTTCTGGCGCCGTTGCCGGGGAGATCAAGACACGCTGCAAGGGGAGTCTCCACAATCCAATCTCTTTACTTTGTTTTTGTCTTGCTTTATTTTATTTACTACTTTGTTTGCTGCATTATATCAAAACATAAAAAAATTAGTTGCTAGTTTTACTTTATTTACTGTCTTGCACTCTATATCAAAAACACACAAAAATTAGTTACCTGCATTTGCTTTACTTATTTCAACATGTTTCCTCTTAATTTTACTGTAAAAGATATACCTGTGGGACAAGGGTCTATAATTGGAAGAGATAATATAGAAGAATTTTTCACCCACGTTAGTATGCATGAAGATCTTAAAGATATACCCCTTGCAAAAGCTGTCCCTACTTATGAAGATACCTCTGTTTGTTTGGTACGCATGATTGAAGCTAGATTTATTAGTCTCAACCCCATGATACAACACATGTTTCTTACACTTTCTGATATGGAGCGGGGAGAGAAAAGAGATTTTGTTCTAAAAGTCTTAGTGCGAGAATTTGAAGATATAGTTAAAGAAGCTAGAAAAGTTTTTATTAAGCATAAGAGGCTTGGTTCGTTCCCTGATTTTAAAAGAACACTTGAAAAAATGGATATGGATAGAATAAAGTACACTAATAATGTTAATGATGGTGGGGAGATTAAAGCACCAATACCATGTAAGCTCCTAGCGATGCATGAAGCTCTAGATGATAATTATGCTTGGCTTATTCCTGAAAATTTGTTTGATGAGAGTAGCAAGCCCAAGACTAATGAAAAGGGAGCCGCTGAAACTTATGTATCCAACATACTATGCATGGTTGAGAAAACTCCCAACACCCAAGGTAATGTCGACGCTTCATCTCTTGATAACACTTGACATACACTTTCTGCGCCTAGCTGAAAGGCGTTAAAGAAAAGCGCTTATGGGAGACAACCCATGTTTTTACTACAGTATTTTATTTTATATTTGAGTCTTGGAAGTTGTTTACTACTGTAGCAACCTCTCCTTATCTTAGTTTTGTGCATTGTTGTGCCAAGTAAAGTCGTTGATAGTAAGGTTCATACTAGATTTGGATTGCTGCGCAGAAACAGATTTCTTTGCTGTCACGAATTTCGACCTGCCTCTCTGTAGGTAGCTCAGAAAAATATGCCAATTTACGTGCGTGATCCACAGATATGTACGCAACTTTCATTAAATTTGAGCATTTTCATTTTAGGAAGTCTGGTGCCTCAATAAAATCCATCTTTACGGACTGTTCTGTTTTGACAGATTCTACCTTTTATTTCGCATTGTCTCTTTTGCTATGATGGATGAATTTCTTTGTTCCATTAATATCCAGTAGCTTTATGCAATGTCCAGAAGTGTTAAGAATGATTATGTCACCTCTGAACATGTGAATTTTTATTATTCACTAACCCTCTAATGAGTTGTTTTGAGTTTGGTGTGGAGGAAGTTTTCAAGGATCAAGAGAGGGAGATGATACAATATGATCAAGGAGAGTGAAAGCTCTAAGCTTGGGGATGCCCCGGTGGTTCACCCTGCATATTTTAAGAAGACTCAAGCGTCTAAGCTTGGGGATGCCCAAGGCATCCCCTTCTTCATCGACAAAATTATCAGGTTCCTCCCCTGAAACTATATTTTTATTCCATCACATCTTATGTGCTTTGCTTGGAGCGTCGGTTTGTTTTTTGTTTTTGTTTTTGTTTGAATAAAATGGATCCTAGCATTCATTGTGTGGGAGAGAGACACGCTCCGCTGTTGCATATGGACAAATATGTCCTTAGGCTTTACCCATAGTATTCATGGCGAAGGTTGAATCTTCTTCGTTAAATTGTTATATGGTTGGAATTGGGAAATGCTACATGTAGTAATTCTAAAATGTCTTGAATAATTTGATACTTGGCAATTGTTGTGCTCATGTTTAAGCTCTTGCATCATATACTTTGCACCTATTAATGAAGAAACACCTAGAGCTTGCTAAATTTGGTTTGCATATTTGGTCTCTCTAAAGTCTAGATAATTTCTAGTATTGAGTTTTGAACAACAAGGAAGACGGTGTAGAGTCTTATAATGTTTACAATATGTCTTTTATGTGAGTTTTGCTGCACCGGTTCATCCTTGTGTTTGTTTCAAATAAACCTTGCTAGCCTAAACCTTGTATCGAGAGGGAATACTTCTCATGCATCCAAAATCCTTGAGCCAATAACCATGCCATTTGTGTCCACCATACCTACCTACTACATGGTATTTCTCCGCCATTCCAAAGTAAATTGCTTGAGTGCTACCTTTAAAATTTCCATTCTTTACCTTTGCAATATATAGCTCATGGGACAAATAGCTTAAAAACTATTGTGGTATTGAATATGTACTTATGCACTTTATCTCTTATTAAGTTGCTTGTTGTGTGATAACCATGTTC
>NC_061511.1:90688169-90713223 GCF_022539505.1 Lolium rigidum | reverse complement strand
AAGCGGAGCGTGTATCTCTCCCACACAAGGATTGCTAGGATCCGAATTTATTCAAACATAAACAAAAATAAAAGCACACAGACGCTCCAAGTAAAACACATATGATGTGACCGAATAAAAATATAGTTTCGAGGGAGGAACTCGATAAGTTGATGAAGAAGGGGATGCCTTGGGCATCCCCAAGCTTAGACGCTTGAGTCTTCTTGAAATATGCAGGGATGAACCACGGGGGCATCCCCAAGCTTTGACTTTTCACTCTTCTTGATCATATATCATCCTCCTCTCTTGACCCTTGAAAACTTCCTTCACACCAAACTTCTCATAAACTTCATTAGAGGGGTTAGTACTCAAAAATTTGAATCCACCTTGGTCCTGTAGTGACACATTGCAAGAACTCAATAAAACATTAGCTACAGCTCTCCACGTCTAGAAAACCTCGCTTAAAGTCCACAAGAGACAATGCAAAAACAGAGACAGAATCTGCCAAAACAGAACAGCCAGTAAAGACGAATTTTAATAAAATACTTCCGTTGCTCAAATCAGAAAACTCAAAACTAACGAAAGTTGCGTACATATCTGTGGATCACTCACGTAAATTGGCATAATTTTCTGAGTTACCTACAGAGAATTAGACCCAGATTCGTGACAGCAAAGAAATCTGTTTCTGCGCAGTAATCCAAATCTAGTATCAACCTTCGATTAGAGGCTTCACTTGGCACAACAAAACACAAAACTAAGATAAGGAGAGGTTGCTACAGTAGTAAACAACTTCCAAGACACAAATATAAAACAAAGTACTGTAGCAAAATAACACATGGGTTATCTCCCAAGAAGTTCTTTTCTTTATAGCCATTAAGATGGGCTCAGCAGTTTTAATGATGCACTCGCAAGAAATAGTATTCGAAGCAAAAGAGAGCATCAAGAGGCAAATCCAAAATACATTTAAGTCTAACATGCTTCCTATGCAAAGGAATCTTGTACACAAATAAATTCATGAAGAACAAAGTGACAAGCATAAGAAGATAAAACAAGAATAACTTCAAAAATTTCAGCATATAGAGAGGTGTATTAGTACCATGAAAATTTCTACAACCATATTTTCCTCTCTCATAATAATTTTCAGTAGCTTCATGAACAAACTCAACAATATAGCTATCACATGCAGCATACTTTTCATGATTTCCAAACACATAATTTTCATCAAGTTCAAGAATAGTGGAATTAAAACTTTCAAACTTACTTTTATTAATAATATAACAAGGTAGGTGATCAATCTCAATAGATATGGGACTCATAGAATAAGTCAAGAACTTTCCAATCCCATTTTCAGTAGTACAATTAATATTATCAAGTAACATAGGACCATCATCAAGAGCTTTATCATAAACATTTGCCAAACAAAATTCTTTAGTACCATGCATTTCGACATCAGGCACAAACAAAGCATTATCATAAGATTCATCAAAGTAGCATGGATTATCATATATAACAGTAGCATAATCATTTTCACAAGTTTTACTCATAGGTACTATTTCAAGAGAATCCACAGGAACATAACATTCAACCTCTTCCGGTAAGCATGGAGGACAATCAAATAGTGTAAGAGATAAAGAGTTACTCTCATTAGAAGGTTGGCATGGGTAGCTAATCCATTCTTCCTCCTTTTGTTCATCACTCTCCTCTTCTTTTTCATCCAATGAGCATTCAGGTTCATCAATTTCCTCCTCTTTTTCATCCAATGAGCTTTCCGGTTCATCAATTTCTTCTTCCATCGGTTCCTGCAAATTGTGAGTGCATTCTTGTGCATTAATGTGTCTCTCTTTATAATCAAGGATATAAGGATTCCTACTGTAGCATTCTATGCAAGAATTAAGGATAGTAGAGACATAATCTTTAAGACCCTTACAAACAACACAAGTTTCATAATTCTCAACCATGAAGGATTCTATCTCGGAGGCTCCCATAAATAAGACAAATTGTTCTACCTCTTCGAACCCATAATGAATATAGCAATTCCGATTATAGTTCTTAATTAAAAATTCCTCACTAAAGCCACATTGAAATTTAAGATGTTTAGTATCCTGTTGAGAGCAACAGTTTATATTATGGCGTTCAAGCAAGATTTTAGCAATTGTATTCAATTTTTCTATCATAGCACTCATTATTTTACCAGTTCTTGATTCTCTATAACAATTATAACATTCTATAAGCTCCAAGTAGGTTGTTGGTTCTCCCATAACAACAGTTTTTAATTTTTTGGTTTTTCAAAATTTTATGGATTTTTGGGTATATGAGACAAATAAAACAAGACAAAAAGTAACTAGGCAAAAGTAAACTAAGCAAAATAATACTAGACAGAAATAAACTAAGCACAAATAAACTAGACAAAAGTAAACTAAGCAAAACAAAATAAAATAAAATAGAGAGAGAGGTGGAGTGTACTCCCCAGGTGAACTTATGAGTAGAGCTATGCCTCCCCGGCAACGGCGCCGGAAAATAGTCTTGATGACCCACAAGTATAGGGGATCGCAACGGTCTTCGAGGGAAGTAAAACCCAAATTTATTGATTCGACACAAGGGGAGGTAAAGAATACTTATAAGCCTTAACAACCGAGTTGTCAATTCAGCTGCACTGGAAAAGCACTAGCAACGGGGGTGATGTGAAAGTAGCAATGATATGAGAGCAATAGTAACGAGTAACACGGCAGCAGTAGTAGTAATATGAGAGCAATAGCACCGAGAAAACATGCTTGACATGTAGAACGAGTATATGATGATGAAAGATGGACCGGGGTTCCCAG
Source organism: Lolium rigidum (assembly GCF_022539505.1). Classification (NCBI taxonomy): domain Eukaryota; kingdom Viridiplantae; phylum Streptophyta; class Magnoliopsida; order Poales; family Poaceae; genus Lolium; species Lolium rigidum. The sequence continues at coordinate 90,710,422 of NC_061511.1, read as the reverse complement.
CTATCTACACTAGTGGCAACTCTCCAATAAGTGACAAGTGTTGGGTGAACAAATTACAGTCGGGCAATTGACAGGATTGATAAAGCATTAAGAAAGAACATCAATTCATTAATCATGTAGGCATGTTTTCCAATAATAGTCGTACGTGCTCGCAATGAGAAACTTGCACAACATCTTTTGTCCTACCAGCCGGTGGCAGCCGGGCCTCAAGGGAAACTACTTGGATATTAAGGTACTCCTTTTAATAGAGCACCGGAGCAAAGCATTAACACACCGTGAAAACATGTGATCCTCACATCACTACCATCCCCTCCGGTTGTCCCGATTTCGTCACTTCGGGGCCATTGGTTCCGGACAGTGAGATGTGCATACAACTTGTAGATACAATCTAAGCAACAATTATAGAGCTCAAATCTAAGATCATGCCACTCGGGCCCTAGTGACAAGCATTAAGCATAACAAGATTGCAGCAACAATAACTTCACAAACTTTATAGATAGACTAATCATAATGTATCATCCATCGGATCCCGACAAACACAACACCGATTACATCAGATGAATCTCAATCATGTAAGGCAGCTCATGAGATCATTGTATTGAAGTACATGGGGGAGAGAATACCGACATAGCTACTGCTAGAACCCGTAGTCCATGGGGGAACTACTCACGGAGCATGGCGGAGGCGGTGGCGTTGATGGAGATGGCTTCCGGGGGCACTTCCCCGTCCCGGCAGGGTGCCGGGACAGAGACTTCTGTCCCCCGAATTGGAGTTTCGCGATGGTGGCGGCGCCCCTGGAGTCCTTCTGGAGTTTCGTCAATTGATACTGCGTTTTTAGGTCGAAAGGGCTTTTATAGGCAAAGAGGCGGCGCAGGGGGGCACCTGGGGGCGCCACACCCTAGGCCGGCGCGGCCTAGGCCTGGCCCGCGCCGCCATGTGGTGTGGTGGCCCCTCGGCCCTCTCCGACTCTTCTTCGGTGTTCTGGAGCCTTCCGGAGAAAATAGGAGGTTTGGCGTTGATTTCGTCGAATTCCGAGAATATTGCCCGAACAGCCTTTCTGGAACCAAAAACAGCAGAAAACAGGAACTGGCACTGTGGCATCTTGTCAATAGGTTAGTTCCGGAAAATGCATGAAATCATCATAAAGTGCAAGCAAAACATGTAAGTATTGTCATAAAACAAGCATGGAACAACAGAAATTATGGATACGTTGGAGACGTATCAGTGCACTAGTTCGGCGAAGAGATAGTGAAATACAGGTGGTATGAATAAGTAGTAGCAACGGCACCAGAAAAGTGCTTTGCCCAGGACAGTAAACAAGCAGTAGTAACGCAGCAGTAGTAACGCGATAGAAACAAGTAAACAAGCAGCGATAGCGTATTTAGGAACAAGGCCTAGGGATTAGACTTTCACTAGTGGACACTCTCAACATTGATCACATAACAGAATAGATAAATGCATACTCTACACTCTTGTTGGATGATGAACACATTGCGTAGGATTACACGAACCCTCAATGCCGGAGTTAACAAGCTCCACAATAATGCTCATATTTTAGTAACCTTTAGTGTAAGATAGATCAAAAGACTAAACCAAGTACTAGCATAGCATGCACACTCGTCACCTTCATGCATATGTAGGAGGAATAGATCACATCAATATTATCATAGCAATAGTTAACTTCGCAATCTACAAGAGATCATGATCATAGCATAAACCAAGTACTAACACGGTGCACACACTCGTCACCTTTACACACGTGCGGGAGGAATAAAACTACTTTAATAACACATCACTAGAGTAGCACATAGATAAATTGTGATACAAAACATATTGCAATCATAAAGAGATATAAATAAGCACTTCACTACGCCATTCATAACAGGTGAGTAAGTATTCGTGAAATATAGCCTAAGAGACCCACACGGTGCACACACCTGTCACCTTTACACACGTGGGACAAGGAGTCTCCGGAGATCACATAAGTAAAACTCACTTGACTAGCATAGTGACATCTAGATTACAAGCATCATCATATGAATCTCAATCATGTAAGGCAGCTCATGAGATTATTGTATTGAAGTACATAGGAGAGAGATGAACCACATAGCTACCGGTACAGCCCCGAGCCTCGATGGAGAACTACTCCCTCCTCATGGGAGCAGCAGCGGTGATGAAGATGGCGGTGGAGATGGCAGCGGTGTCGATGGAGAAGCCTTCCGGGGCACTTCCCCGCTCCGGCAGGGTGCCGGAACGGAGACTCCTGTCCCCCGGATCTTGGCTTCGCGATGGCAGCGGCTCCGGAAGGTTTTCCGTATCGTGGTTCTTCGCATCGGGGTTTTCGCGACGGAGGCTTTAAATAGGCGGAAGGGCAGCCTCGGAGGGGCTCGGGGGCCCACACCATAGGGCGGCGCGGCCCCCTCCGGCCGCGCCAGGGTGTGGTGTGGGGCCCCCAGGGCTTCCCTCTGGCGGCTCTCGAGTGTTCTGGAAGGCTCCGGGAAAAATAGGACCCTGGGTCTTGATTTCGTCCGATTCCGAGAATATTTCGTTACTAGGATTTCTGAAACCAAAAACAGCGAGAAAACAGCAAGCGGCACTTCGGCATCTTGTTAATAGGTTAGTTCCAGAAAATGCACGAATATGACATAAAGTGTGCATAAAACATGTAGGTATCATCAATAATATGGCATGGAACATAAGAAATTATCGATACGTCGGAGACGTATCAACGGCTTACGTGTGTCGTCTACGCCGACGAGAAGGGGTACTGGCACGGCGGAGGACGGGGGTCGGCGGCGATCCTGGGCTCCGGCGAGGCTGGGCGTCGGCGGCGTTCGATGTTGTCGACTACGGCGAAGCGAACGGTGGTCGAGGGAGCGCTTGAGGAGGATGCAATCGTCGGCTTGATCTGCGGCGGCTCACGGGTCTCCAGCGTGCGATTGGGCGGTGGTGGTGACTAATGTGGAGCGGAGAGGGTGCGAGGACAGGCAGAAGAGAGAGGGGAGTGGAATGGCGTGCTCAATTCGTCCCTCGGTGTGCTCCTTTTATAGGGGCGCGCGTGGGCAAGAGGAGATGATGCGAGGAGGTCAGCGGCGTCCAGGCGATGGCGTGCACCGTCGTGTCCAGAGACGTGCCGGTGCGCGCTCTGGCACGTCCTCGGCGTGTCTGGCATGTCTGGGCACGTGTTGTTCCGGCCAATGCCGTGCGTGTCTTCGGCCAGGGAAGGTACATGCAGGACCAGGGGAGTGTGGCAAGCTTGTTTGGCAAGGTGAGTGTGATCAGAGAGGGAGGGAAAAGATGAATGGCATGCTGATGCCAAAGGGGCTCGGCATGGCATACTTTTGATCATGTCTTGCTTTAATCATGGTCTCCAAGGCATGGCATGGTGTACTGGGTGTAACAGAAGGTCAATGATGATCAGAGTGGGGTTGGTTTAGTCTAAAACCCAGCAGATATAAGAGGGTATGCACTTTCCAGATTTTTGCACACAAGGTGCTCGACCAAATGGCCGCATGAGATGAAATTTGGAATTTTGCAGAGATTTTTGGTGGAGTTGAATCAAATAATGATTGGAACACAATGGTAGTGGTGGTGTGCAAAATTGAGTGGTTTTGTGAAATTCCAAAAAGTGTAGAATCTAGAATCTGATTTGAGGTTGCTACTTTGATTGATGAGATTAAGAAATAGAAAAGGAATTAGTCAAGGTGGTCAACATCAAAAGTGCTCACCTTGATGAGGTCTTGGATGAGGTGCAATGATTTGGGATTGTTTGGTTTAAGAATCTCTTAAGACAGAGGCTCAAAGTGGGTGTCATGATATAATTGTCAAATTTGACCAATATCATATGTGAGTAGAATTTGCTATTTCTTTTGATTTGATTTGAGTTTCTTTGGTTCAAAAGTGTTTTTTATTGGTTTATTTATGTTTCCCAACCATTGGCACAATTCAATATGGCCTTGGGTGAAGATTTGCAAAAATGGCCATAGCCTCATATGTGGTGCTATTTGCATTTTTCTTAATCTTCTATTTTGTTTCACTGGATTCACTTGGGCATGGTTTAGGGTCCATTTAGGGTTAGATGGGGTTTAGGAATGGTTTCAAACCATTTGGGTAAGGTAAGAAGGCATAGGTCAAGATTTGCCATTATGGCTATATGCCACATATGCCTCTATGTATATTTTTATTTTCTTTTTGTTTCACAAAGGATTTAGTTGGTAAGTGATAGGTTGGGTTTGTTGAGGTTTTTTCAAACCATCTAAACAAGGTAGAACATGGCCTAGTTCATTATTTTCAATAATAGCCATAGGCTTACATAGGCCTTTCTTTTTAATTTAATTTATTTTTATTTGATTTTCTCTTGGAGGATGAAAAGGAAGGTGAGGTTTAGGGTTTAGAAAACTTGTTCCAATACATCAAGCAACTATCATGGCAAGGATCACACCTACATGCTTGAATACTATGCCTATTACTTGGTTTTAATAAAAGTTTTTGTTGGTTCCAAAATTTGGAAAAATGGAATTTTATTTTTTTCTTCTTTGTTTGAAAAAAATTTGGGATGTTACACGTGGCCACAACCTTGGGTTGTTGTATCTTATGTTCTGCAGAAGGAAAACACCAAGAAGTTACAAATAAGGAGTTGTGCAATACTACTCGAACTGGTCCTAGAGACCTACTATATAATCAGAGGCATAGGCAGAGAGGCCATAATTGTGCACATATATCCTCGATTTGCATTGATATTGCATTATTTTCACTTATTTCGGTGATTTAAGAAACTCTGTTACAAATTCCCTCATTTTGGTATTTAATTCATGAGACAAAAAAAACCTCTTGTTTCATATTTTATTTTTTAGGAATCTTCAGGGACTAAATTAAATCGAGAAAAAATACCACGGAAGTTTTCACCAGAAAGAAGACCACCAGCACAAGGAGTCAAAGGGAAGAACCCCCAAGATGGGCCCCAAGGCGCGGCATGATACTCCTATCGTGCCATAGGGCCCATTTGGCCCTCATGTGTCGCCTAGCCTCTGTCTTTTTATGGGGAGATTCATATCGCAGAAAATGTTACGATGTAATTTTTCCGAGATTTACAGAGGCGGTGGCAGAGGCGAAAGTCTTCTCCTTGCGGGAGAGGGGAGATCATGCTCCTCCGAGGCATCCATCGTGGGGAAATCAGAGCCAACGTCACCAAGAACACATCCTTGGCGTAGGGGCACTCTTTCCATCAATATCTCCATCATATCTAACATCAGCACCACTCCATCTTGAAGATATATTTCATCCCCCCTCATAGTTTTTGATAGATTGGAACCCTAAATAAGTTTCTAGTGTTGTGTGCATGCCTTTTTCTAAGGCATATTGTTGTTATTTGGTTGAGAAGTTATATTTGTCAGATTGTGTTGCATACCATGTGCCATTGATCATTGCCATGTTTCACATTTGTGAGTAGTTTCCATGTTCATGAGAGCATAAGATAGATTGGCTATGATTTCTATATAGTATGTCATGGGTATTTGGTCAAGTTTTGTACTTTTATATGGTTTTATGATGATAACATATGAACATCGATTGTGTGTTACTTCACCTATAGGGGCTCATATGGTTGCACCTTAGTGTGTAATGAAAAGGGGTATGGGTGGTACGAGATGATAGAAACCATGTCCAAATCTTTAGAGTTGCATTATGATACTTTATATGATCAGGGACCTTAGAACTTAAAGTAATGGTTGGAAATTTATGTCTTCCTGAATCCCTAGTTGACTCATGTAAATGTCTGATGTAGTGCAGAGTAATGCAGTTGGGAAATCCCAAGAGGAAGGTATGATGAGCACAGCAGCAAGTTTTCCCTCAGAAAGAAACCAAGGTTTAATTGACCAGTAGGAGAAAGAAATCACTTCTGAAGGTTGTTGCTGACTGAGTTTGGCAAGGCGCACTACCGGTGTCAGTAACAACGTGGAACCTACACACAACACAACCAAACTACTTTGCCCCAACTTACAGTGAGGTTGTCAATCTCACTGGTTTTGCTGAAAACAAAGGATTAGACGTTTAGTGTGGAAAGAGATGTTTGTTTGCAGTGAAATAAAGAGAACAGTGCTTGCAGTAAGGAAATAGAACATGTATTTGCAGTAGATGGTTTTATCAGTGTAAAAGAAAGGATTGCGGTCCATAGTTCACTGGAGGTGTCTCTCCATAAAGATAAATAACATGCTAGGTAAACAAATTACAACTAGGCAATTGATAGAATAAATACCATACATGACAAGATGATTACTATGAGATTCATTTGGGTATTACAACAAGATTCATAGACCGTAATCCAACTGCATCTATGAATAATAATCCACCCTCATGATATCATCTGAACCACTTTGGGTATTAAGTTGCAAGCAACAGATTATTGCATTAAGTAAAGTGTGTAAAGTAAACAATAAAATTATCCTTGGATAAATCATTGTTGTTTTCTCCCTAGTAGCAACAACACATCTACAACCTTAGAAGTTATTGTCACTCTCCCAGATTTCTAGAGGCATGAACCCACTACCGAGCATAAATACTCCCTCTTGGAGTCACAAGCACATACTTGGCCAGAGCATCAACTAGCAATAGATAGCATGCAAGATCACAAATAACATATAAAACAGATCTATAATCAACTCCATCATAGTGTTCAATATTCAACGGATCCCAGCAAACACAACATGTAGCATTACATAAATTTGATCTTGAACATGTTAGGCAGCTCACAAGATCAACATGAAGCATGAGGAGGAGAAGACAACCATCTAACTACTACTATGGACCCGTAGTCCAAAGATGAACTACTCACGCATCACTTCGGAGGCAGGTATGGTGATGAAGATGCCTCCGGTGATGATTTCCCTCTCCGGCAGGGTGCCGGGAAGAGCTTCAGAACCCTCCCGAACTAGGGTCGACGATGGCGGCGGCTACGAAACTTTTCGTGGATGGAGGCTTGGGTATTTAGGTTTTTCTCGAGGATGTCAATTTATAGGCGAAAGGGCGATGTCGGTGGGCACCCGGGGGGCCCACACCACACCTAGGCGCGGCCAGGGGGCCCACGCCTAGGCATGGTGTGCCCTCCCTGGTGCACCTATTCGTCTCTCCTTCGGACTCCGTCTTCGTGACAATAAAATAGGAACTTCGGTTTTTGTTTCGTCCAATTCCAAGAATATTTGAAGAACAACTTTTCTGAAATACAAAAATAACAGAAACAGGAACTGGCACTGTGGCATCTTGTTAATAGGTTAGTTCCAAAAAAAATACATAAAAATGCCACGAAATGTAAACAAGACATATAGCAATTGGTGTAAAACAAGCATGGAGCATCAAAAATTATAGATACGTTTGCAACGTATCAATATCTTAGGGACCAATCATTAGAGGTGTGTTTTCTCATCCTTGTGGTTGCACCTGTTTTAGGCTCCATCCAAAGAGAATACATTTGAGAAAATAATTACCATGCTTTTATAGGAATCATTATGCCATGAAGTATGTGCCGCCCTGGAGAACACTTGTCTCATATAAGAAAACACACAAGCTTGTCCTCTTGCTAAAGAGAGGATTTGGCTTTCTCTGAAAAGAGAATTTTCTTTACTTGCAATTTACTTTAGATATATTTTACATTACTTGACATTTACTTTCCCACCAACTATAATCAAGAAAATACAAATCCTTGCATCTTTCATGTTTACTTAGTTGGATTTGCTAACTACCTTCAATTCCTCATGGATTTGACAACCTTTTCTATTCGAAAGGTACTACGGTTGATCCCCTACAATCGTGGGTTATCAACCTTCGTCATCTCTTGGGCCGTGATATTCACCGCCAGACGAAGAAACTGAGTTGTCGTAGAAGTAGATGGTGTGAAAAGCATTGTAAAGGTACAATATAAAAACTTTGTCGCGGCTTCTAATGTGGGTATACTTTATGGGTATATCAACGGCGTAGCTTAGATCCGGCAAGCCCGGGTGGCCCACAGATGGTGATGTGGCATGTGGCCCATCGGGCGGCCCAGTTGCTGTAGATCATGAAGGATGAAGTCCAGCCCAGGAGCAAGGAGCCGGATCCCAACTGACCTATGAAGGAGGCCGGATCCGTGAAGGCCCACGAAGTATCCGGATCCAGTACGGCCTTGATGGAAGGCGGATCCTTGTCGTACACAGCAAGATATTGTACCGTAGTTAGGCAACTTGTATTCCGGCTAGGACTCTCCATGTAAACTCTAGATTCGTGCGCCTTTATAAGCCGGATCCTGGGAGCCCTAGAGACACAACCACGACTCATTATAACAACGCGAAAGCGCCCATATAATTCCAGACAAGCAGCAGTAGGCCCTGTCTTCGAGCAGGTGTTCCGAAGCTGGGTAAATCGCGTACCACCATCCCGAGGACTCTCCGCCCTATGGCCCCTACTTCTTCTCCCACTCGTGAGGATCCCTCCTCCGAGGTACCGTCGAATAGGCAACAACATCTTCCATCCTACATAATGTCGTAAGTTCTCTCCAAGGAGGGCAACCGAAATAGGTTTAGTTCGCCTCGTGGGTGACTTGAACGATGTGCCTCCTGGTAGGCACTGAATCCTGGACCACGGTGACTTCGAATTGTCCCGGATGATGAATGTCTCTATTGACATAGTCCATTAAGTCAGGTCTTGCCCCGAATGGGATGGTGTAGGCACAGTTATATATAAGAAAAGATTAATTACCTTAGATCCACAATTGGACGCAACTACATATGAACAACTTAAAGGCACAATATGTTGAATTCAAACACACCATCCTACTTTCAAAGTTCTCGGAGAACAATATGAAAAACTTGTTATTCCCACACCTAACTTGGACACAGTTTTTGCAGAAAGAATCATTTGATGCATGATTGATCATGTTAACAAGATTATGAAGCCTAGCACGATCCATTGCAAACATAAGACATTTTAAACACTAGAAACTCATACCACGATTGGTTCAAAAATGGGCTTTGGAGGTTCTCGCCCAAGAGCCCCCCCAACCAGACTTTTGGGGTTCTCGCCCAACCCCCTCCCCCTCGCAAGCCATGTCGGCGCTTGTTGCGTCCCCAAATATGGTCTAAAACCCCCATGCCAGGCCCATAGCGAGGGGGTCGAACAGGGGAGCTAGCAACACATGCCGCATCGAACAACACGTGTGGGGACGCTCTGGAAGAGACACAACCCGCTGTCAAGTGGCGCCTTCTTCGTCTCTCGAGGTAAGGACACCCAGGCGAGATGACATGTCGCCTAGTGATAAAGTTTAATGGCGAGAGGCCGCCTTACCAACCTCATAAAAAGGCACTAGCGCGCTCGGCATTTCCCACATCTTATGGATGTTATTTTCCACCTCCTCGCCGTTCTTGCACCTCCAGTACAAACCCTGACAAGATGGGGCACAATTTCAAAGCCAATGGCAATGGGACAAGCGGTATCATCGACTGCTTTGATGATGGCACCGTCTACCTCCCGTGGAACCTTTGCATCAGTGTGAGGCATGAGTCCTCCTCACAACACGACTACTAGCTTGAGCCGCAACAACAGTGGATGCCCCAGTGATGCCACTACATTCCACAGTCGATGCATGTCCGTGCATGCCCAAGCACGTTGCCTTTCACCGCAAGGACGCCATCGCGTTCGTAGTTTCTGAATGGGTTTGGCCCACGAATTGGAGTCACCCTCCTAACATTGAAGGCATGATAGAGGGCCCGTGATGAGTGGGCCTGGCGGCACAACAACTGGAATGCAGAAGCTGTAGAAGGCCCAATCATCCTTATAGGTTGGCGTTGGATCAGATCCTGATCCGGCTCGCACACATGTAACCTAGATGGATGGTGGTATATAAACCCTCGTAGGCAAACCCTATAGGGTACGCAACCCTATAGTTCATCGCTTAACACCATGATACGTCTCAAACGTATCTATAATTTCTTATGTTACATGCTAGTTTTATGACAATACTCACATGTTTTACATACACTTTACATCATTTTGATGCGTTTTCCAGTACTAACCTATTAACAAGATGCCGAAGCGCCAGTTCCTGTTTTCTGCTGTTTTTGGTTTCAGAAATCCTACACAGGAAATATTCTCGGAATTAGACGAAACAAAAGCCCACGGTCTTATTTTCGACGGAGCCTTCCAGAACACCGAAGAGGAGACGAAGAGGAGCCACGAGGCGGCCACACCATGGGGGGGCTCGGCCCCACCCCTGGCCGCGCCACCATATGGGGTGGGCCCCTCAGGCGTCCCCCGACTCTGCCCCTTCGCCTATATAATCCTTCCGTCGCGAAAACCCTATCACCGAGAGCCACGATACGAGAAAAGTTACTGAGACGCCGCCACCGTCAACCCCATCTCGGGGGGTTTTGAAGATCGCCTCCGGCACCCTGCCGGAGAGGGGAATCATCACCGGAGGGCTCTACATCACCATGCCCGCCTCCGGACTGATGCGTGAGTAGTTCATCCTTGGAATATGGGTCCATAGCAGTAGCTAGATGGTTGTATTCTCCTCTTGTGCTATCATGTTTAGATCTTGTGAGCTGCCTATCATGATCAAGATCATCTATTTGTAATGCTACATGTTGTGTTTGTTGGGATCCGGTGAATATGGAATACTATGTCAAGTTGATTATCGATCTATCATATATGTGTTGTTTATGATCTTGCATGCTCGCCGTTGCTAGTAGAGGCTCTGGCCAAGTTGATACTTGTGACTCCAAGAGGGAGTATTTATGCTCGATAGTGGGTTCATGTCTCCATTGAATCTGGGGGAGTGACAGCAACCCCTAAGGTTGTGGATGTGCTGTTGCCACTAGGGATAAAACATCAATGCTTTGTCTAAGGATATTTGTATTGTTTACATTACGTACAGTACTTAATGCAATTTCTGTTGTTTGCAACTTAATACTGGAAGGGGTGCGGATGCTAACCCGAAGGTGGACTTTTTAGGCATAGATGCATGCTGGATAGCGGTCTATGTTCTTTGTCGTAATGCCCTAAGTAAATCTCATAGTAGTCATCATGATATGTATGTGCATTGTTATGCCCTCTCTATTTGTCAATTGCCCAACCGTAATTTGTTCACCCAACATGTTATTTATCTTATTGGAGAGACACCACTAGTGAACTATGGACCCCGGTCCATTCTTTTACATCTGAAATACAACCTACTGCAATCATTGTTCTCTATTGTTCTTTGCAAGCAAACATCATTCTCCACACCATACTGATGTCTACGGGTGCTTCTATTCTTGTAGACAGTGTTGGGCCTCCAAGAGCAGAGGTTTGTAGAACAGCAGCAAGTTTCCCTTAAGTGGATCACCCAAGGTTTATCGAACTCAGGGAGGAAGAGGTCAAAGATATCCCTCTCATGCAACCCTCGCAACCACAAAGCAAGAAGTCTCTTGTGTCCCCAACACACCTAATAGGTGCACTAGTTCGGCGAAGAGATAGTGAAATACAGGTGGTATGAATATATATGAGCAGTAGTAACGGCGCCAGAAAAGTGCTTGCTGGCGTGTGGTTGATGGAGGAGCCTTCCGGGGGCACTTCCCCGTCCCGGCGGCGTGCCGGAACAGAGACTCCTGTCCCCCAGATCTTGGCTTCGCGATGGCGGCGGCTCTGGAAGGTTTTTCGTATTGTGGCTCTCCGTCTCGATGTTTTAGGTCAGGGACCTTTAAATAGGCGAAGAGGCGGAGTCGGAGGGGCGACGAGGCGGTGACATAATAGGGGGGCGCGGCCCAGGCCCTGGCCGCGCCGCCCTATCATCCGGGCCCACCGTGGGCTCCTCCGGTGGCTCTCGGTGTTCCGGAAGCTTCGTGGAAAAATAGGATGCTCGGGCATTGGTTTCGTCCGATTCCGAGAATATTTCCTTACTAGGATTTCTGGAACCAAAAACAGCGAGAAAACAAGAATCGGCCCTTCGGCATCTCGTCAATAGGTTAGTTCCGGAAAACGCATAAATATGACATATAATGTGTATAAAACATGTGAGTATCATCAATAAAGTAGCATGGAACATAAGAAATTATAGATACGTTTGAGACGTATCAAGCATCCCCAAGCTTAGTTCCTACTCGCCCTCGAGTAGGTAAACGATAACAAAGATAATTTCTTAAGTGACATGCTATAATAATCTTGATCAATACTATTGTAAAGCATATGAGATGAATGCAGCGATTCAAAGCAATGGTAAAGACAATGAGTAAACAAATGAACCATAAAGCAAAGACTTTTCATGAATAGTACTTTCAAGACAAGCATCAATAAGTCTTGCATAAGAGTTAACTCATGAAGCAATAAATTCATAGTAAAGGTATTGAAGCAACACAAAGGAAGATTAAGTTTCAGCGGTTGCTTTCAACTTATAACATGTATATCTCATGGATATTGTCAATGTAAAGTAATATAACAAGTGCAATATGCAAGTATGTAGGAATCAATGCACAGTTCACACAAGTGTTTGCTTCTTGAGGTGGAGAGAGATAGGTGAACTGACTCAACATAAAAGTAAAAGAAAGGCCCTTCGCAGAGGGAAGCATTGATTGCTATATTTGTGCTAGAGCTTTGGTTTTGAAAACAAGAAACAATTTTGTCAACGGTAGTAATAAAGCATATGTATTATGTAAATTATATCTTACAAGTTGCAAGCCTCATGCATAGTATACTAATAGTGCCCGCACCTTGTCCTAATTAGCTTGGATTACCGGGATTGTCATCGCAATACACATGTTTTAACCAAGTGTCACAAAGGGGTACCTCTATGCCGCCCGTACAAAGGTCTAAGGAGAAAGCTCGCATTGGATTTCTCGCTTTTGATTATTCTCAACTTAGACATCCATACCGGGACAACATAGACAACGGATAATGGACTCCTCTTTAATGCATAAGCATGTAGCAACAATTAATGTTCTCATATGAGATTGAGGATATATGTCCAAAACTGAAACTTCCACCATGGATCATGGCTTTAGTTAGCAGCCCAATGTTCTTCTCTAACATTATGCATGCTCTAACCATTAAATGAGTGATAAATCTCCCTTACTTCAGACAAGACGGACATGCATAGCAACTCACATGATATTCAACAAAGAGTAGTTGATGGCGTCCCCAGGAACATGGTTATCGCGCAACAAGCAACTTAATAAGAGATAAAGTGCATAAGTACATATTCAATACCACAATAGTTTTTAGGCTATTTGTCCCATGAGCTATGTATTGCAAAGGTAAAGAATGGAAATTTTAAAGGTAGCACTCAAGCAATTTACTTTGGAATGGTGGAGAAATACCATGTAGTAGGTAGGTATGGTGGACACAAATGGCATAGTGGTTGGCTCAAGGATTTTGGATGCATGAGAAGTATTCCCTCTCGATACAAGGTTTAGGCTAGCAAGGTTATTTGAAACAAACACAAGGATGAACCGGTGCAGCAAAACTCACATAAAAGACATATTGTAAACATTATAAGACTCTACACCGCCTTCCTTGTTGTTCAAACTCAATACTAGAAATTATCTAGACTTTAGAGAGACCAATTATGCAAACCAAATTTTAGCAAGCTCTATGTATTTCTTCATTAATAGGTGCAAAGTATATGATGCAAGAGCTTAAACATGATCACAACAATTGCCAAGTATCAAATTATTCAAGACATTTTATAATTACTACATGTAGCATTTCCCGATTCCAACCATATAACAATTTAACGAAGAAGATTCAACCTTCGCCATGAATACTATGAGTAAAGCCTAAGGACACATGTGTTCATATGAACCAGTGGAGCGTGTCTCTCTTCCACACAAGCATGAATTTATTCATAGAATGAAAATAACAAAACAAAAATAAAAGCACACAGACGCTCCAAGTAAAGTACATAAGATGTGACTGAATAAAAATATAGTTTCAAGAGAAGAAACCTGATAATTTGTCGATGAAGAAGGGGATGCCTTGGGCATCCCCAAGCTTAGATGCTTGAGTCTTCTTGAAATATGCAGGGATGAACCATGGGGGCATCCCCAAGCTTAGACTCTTCACTCTTCTTGATCATAGTATATCATCCTCCTCTCTTGACCCTTGAAAACTTCCTCCACACCAAACTTAAAACAAACTCATTAGAGGGTTAGTGAATAATCAAAAATTCACATGTTCAGAGGTGACACAATCATTCTTAACACTTCTGGACATTGCACAAAGCTACTGGAAGGTAATGGAACAAAGAAATCCATCCAACACAGCAAAAGAGGCAATGCGAAATAAAAGGCAGAATCTGTCAAAACAGAACAGTCCGTAAAGACGAATTTTATAGAGGCACCAGACTTGCTCAAATGAAAATGCTCAAATTGAATGAAAGTTGCGTACATATCTGAGGATCACTCACGTAAATTGGCATAATTTTCTGAGTTACCTACAGAGAATTAGGCCCAGATTCGTGACAGCAAGAAATCTGTTTCTGCGCAGTAATCCAAATCTAGTATCAACCTTACTATCATAGACTTTACTTGGCACAACAATGCAACAAAATTAAGATATGGAGAGGTTGCTACAGTAGTAACAACTTCCAAGACTCAAATATAAAACAAAGTTACTGTAGCAAAATAAACACATGGGTTATCTCCCAAGAAGTTCTTTCTTTATAGCCATTAAGATGGGCTCAATAATTTCAATGATGCACTCCCAAGAAATAAGAGTTGAGGCAAAAGAGAGCATCAAGAAGCAAATTTAAAATACATTTAAGTCTAACCCACTTCCTATGCAAAGGAATCTTGTAAATAAACAAATTCATGAAGCATAATGCAACAAGCATAGAAAGATAAAACAAGTGCAGCTTCAAGATTTTCAGCAAAAAGAGAGGTGTTTTAGTAACATGAAAATTTCTACAACCATATTTCCCTCTCTCATAATAACTTTCAGTGGCATCATGAACAAATTCAACAATGTAACTATCACATAAAGCATTCTTATCATGAGTCTCATGCATAAAATTATTACTCTCCACATAAGCATAATCAATTTTATTAGTAATAGTGGGAGCAAATTCAACAAAGTAGCTATCATTATTATTCTCATCATCAAATATAGGAGGCATATTGTAATCATAATCAAATTTATCCTCCATAACAGGCGGTACTAAAAGACTACTATCATTATAATCATCATAAATAGGAGGCAAAGCATCATCAAAGTAAATTTTCTCCTCAATGCTTGGGGGACTAAAAATATCATGCTCATCAAAATCAGCTTCCCCAAGCTTAGAACTTTCTATATCATTAGCAACAATGGTATTCAAAGTGTTCATACTAATATGTTCCATGGGTTTCTTAATTTTCGCATCAAACCATCCATGTCTTAAATCAGGAAATAGAATAAGAAGCTCATTGTTGTCCATTATGCCAAACTAGTGTAAACAAGAAACAAAAAGATGCAATTGCAGGATCTAAAGGAAATAGCTTCGAGCACACACACAATGGCGCCGTGAAAAGTACTTTACCCGGGACCGGAGTATGAGTGCCTTTTACCTTTCCTCCCCGCAACGGCGCCGGAAAAGTGTTTGATGTCTACGGGTGCTTCTATTCTTGTAGACGAGTGTTGGGCCTCCAAGAGCAGAGGTTTGTAGAACAGCAGCAAGTTTCCCTTAAGTGGATCACCCAAGGTTTATCGAACTCGGGGAGGAAGAGGTCAAAGATATCCCTCTCATGCAACCCTGCAACCACAAAGCAAGAAGTCTCTTGTGTCTCCAACACACCTAATAGGTGCACTAGTTCGGCGAAGAGATAGTGAAATACAGGTGGTATGAATATATATGAGCAGTAGTAACGGCGCCAGAAAAGTGCTTGCTGGCGTGTGGTTGATGGAGGAGCCTTCCAGGGGCACTTCCCCGTCCCGGCGGCGTGCCGGAACAGAGACTCATGTCCCCCAGATCTTGGCTTCGCGATGGCGGCGGCTCTGGAAGGTTTTCCGTATCGTGGCTCTCCGTCTCGATGTTTTAGGTCAGGGACCTTTAAATAGGCGAAGAGGCAGAGTCGGAGGGGCGACGAGGCGGTGACACAATAGGGGGCGCGGCCCAGGCCCAGGCCGCGCCGCCCTATCATCTGGGCCCACCAGGGCTCCCCTCTGGTGGCTCTCGGGTGTTCTGGAAGCTTCGTGGAAAAATAGGATGCTGGGCATTGATTTCGTCCGATTCCGAGAATATTTCCTTACTAGGATTTCTGGAACCAAAACAACAGAAACAACAGAATCGGCCCTTCGGCATCTCGTCAATAGGTTAGTTCCGGAAAACGCATAAATATGACATATAATGTGTATAAAACATGTGAGTATCATCAATAAAGTAGCATGGTGTAGGATAACGTTGCATAGAAAACAAAAATTTTCCTACCGCGAACACGCAATCCAAGCCAAGATGCAATCTAGAAGACGGTAGCAACGAGGGGGTATCGAGTCTCACCCTTGAAGAGATTCCAAAGCCTACAAGATGAGGCTCTTGTTGCTGCGGTAGACGATCACTTGCCGCTTGCAAAAGCGCGTAGAAGATCTTGATCACGATCGGTTCCGGTGCCACGAACGGGCAGCACCTCCGTACTCGGTCACACGTTCGGTTGTTGATGAAGACGACGTCCACCTCCCCGTTCCAGCGGGCAGCGGAAGTAGTAGCTCCTCTTGAATCCGGCAGCACGACGGCGTGGTGTCGGTGTCGATGAAGATCTCCGGCGGAGCTTCGCTAAGCATATGCGGGAGAAGTAGTGGAGGAGGGGTGCTAGGGTTTGGGGAGAGGGGGTGCCTTGGGCGCCGGCCACAAAGGGGGCAGCCAAGGTTGGAGGCAAGAGTGGCCGGCCACCCTCCCCTTGTCCCTCATTATATAGGTGGAAGCCCCAAGAGTTGTAGTCCAAGTCTTCGAATAAGACCCCAACAACAAAACCTCCCAAAAGTGGGAAACCTACTCAAGGGGGGAGTCCTACTCAAGGTGGGACTCCCACCTTTCCTTGAGTGGGGCTGGCCGGCCACCAAGGTGGAGTCCACCTTGGACTCCTCCCCTTTAGGGTTTGGCCGGCCATGCTAGTGGAGTCCCTCCGGGACTCCACCTTCCATAGTGCCATTTTTCCGAACTTTTCTAGAACCTTCTAGAACCTGCCATAAATGCACCGGATCATTTCCAAACTTGGAATATGACTTCCTATATATGAATCTTATTCTCCGGACCATTCCGGAACTCCTCGTGATGTCCGTGATCTCATCCGGGACTCCGAACAAATATTCGAACTCCATTCCATATTCAAGTTCTACCATTTCAACATCCAACTTTAAGTGTGTCACCCTACGGTTCGCGAACTATGCGGACATGGTTGAGTACTTACTCCGACCAATAACCAATAGCGGGATCTGGAGATCCATAATGGCTCCCACACATTCAACGATGACTTCAGTGATCGAATGAACCATTCACATACGATACCAATTCCCTTTGTCACACGATATTTTTACTTGTCCGAGGTTTGATCATCGGTATCACTCTATACCTTGTTCAACCTCGTCTCCTGACAAGTACTCTTTACTCGTACCGTGGTATGTGGTCTCTTATGAACTTATTCATATGCTTGCAAGACATTTAGACGACATTCCACCGAGAGGGCCCGGAGTATATCTATCCGTCATCGGGATGGACAAATCCCACCGTTGATCCATATGCCTCAACTCATACTTTCCGGATACTTAATCCCACCTTTATAACCACCCATTTACGCAAGTGGCGTTTGATGTAATCAAAGTACCTTTCCGGTATAAGTGATTTACATGATCTCATGGTCATAAGGACTAGGTAACTATGTATCGAAAGCTTATAGCAAATAACTTAATGACGAGATCTTATGCTACGCTTAATTGGGTGTGTCCATTACATCATTCATATAATGATATAACCTTGTTATTAATAACATCCAATGTTCATGATTATGAAACTAATCATCCATTAATCAACAAGCTAGTTTAAGAGGCATACTAGGGACTTCTTGTTTGTCTACATATCACACATGTACTAATGTTTCGGTTAATACAATTATAGCATGATATATAAACATTTATCATAAACATAAAGATATAAATAATAACCACTTTATTATTGCCTCTAGGGCATATCTCCTTCAGTCTCCCACTTGCACTAGAGTCAATAATCTAGTTTACATTTGTAAAGATATAACACCTTGGCCTTCTGGTGCTTTATCATGTATTGCTTATGGGAGAGGTTTTTAGTCATCGGATCTGACACGCTCAGAAACGTATGTATTTTGTAATTCATTTGCGTCTCAACGCATCACTCATTTCCAAACGAGTTGGCATTTAAATATGTTTGATCTTCTGGTGGAACCTTAATTCCGCTGTCTGAAATATGTCACTAATATTGTCACACACAATATAGCTTCAAAGCTCGACTGCTGTCGGAACTACACCAAGTTCTCAAAGAACCTCTTGACTTAACATCCTTTGTCATTGTCAAAATAATGACATACTCTGCCTTCTTTTGTAGAATCCGTCACAATATTTAGAACTCTTCTAAATCTAGCATAGACAACTTCTAGCTCATTGTGCTACCTTTTAAACAACACTTAGTCTAATTTGAGATTGAAATTATATTTTATATGTGACAAAACCAATATCGGTGTAACACCTTACAGCGATTTGTTTGTCATTTCTTCATACAAAAATATATATATATCCTTAGTTCTTCTAAAGTACTCAAGGATATTCTTACTGTCGTCTAATGATCATCATATGAATCATTCTGGTATATGCTCATAACATTTTAGAGCACAGGACATCTGATTGTGTACATATTATTCGTGATCCATAATCACTCATGTGTTTTTACTCATTGAGTGTCAGATACACTCAAGTCTTGTTAAAACTTCACATGAAAAGAACACCTTCTTAATATTTCTATATTGAACTACTTCAATATCCATTCTATGTACTTTGACTTAAACTTATTATGTGTTTCAAACTATCTTCATAGATCTTGACACTAAATTTGTTTCAGTCTATATCCTTTCATTGAAGTTTAATTCTCAATGAAACCTTTTTAATCAATTATATAATTACATTATTTATAATCAACGATATGTCATCTACATAAAGTATTACAAATATGTCTCAGTGCTCCCACTTAATTTCTTGCAAATGCAAGTCTCTTCATCGTCTCTGATGAAATCATAACTCTTTGATCATTTCATCCGGTGAAGATTCCAACTCCGCGATACTTACTTCATCCAATTGAAGTTCGTATACCTATCTAGTATTCCACGGACTTAGCAAAACTCTTGGTTGTATCTTGTATACACCTTTTATACACACTTATGTTAAGTAATGTATTTTGCCATCCTACTATCATATCTCATAAAAGAAATATGTAGCGATTACTAGAATAATCCACATAGATTATAAGCATCGCTACGGAAGATCTAATCTTATCATAGTCAATTCTTTGAACTTTGTCGTAAACTACTTTTCGACAAGTCGAGCTTCTTCAAGGATATTCCATCCAAGTCCATCAATTTTATAGATCCATTTACTTTCAAAAAGTATTCATCTATCTTGGATTTCATGGCGCATAGCCATTTTAACGGAGTCAGGGCCCATCATAATTTCTTTGTTTGTAGTTGGTTTATCATTGTTCAAAACCAATCCTTTGTTCACAAATCATTTATTTGATCACAAAGTAAATCATACCTACAAGGTTCAATAAGCACTTCGATCTCCATGACTATAACATTTTGTAGACATGGGAGCCATGATCGTCGTGGCCGCTTCCGGAACCAATTCCGATGCTGCGCTACTCTGATCATTATGCTCAGGTTCATAAACCTTATCAAGTTCTATTGTCCTCCCACTCAAATACTTCGCTAAAAACAATTTCTTGGAAATAAGTAAGAAACATTGACAAAC
Organism: Lolium rigidum; assembly: GCF_022539505.1. Lineage (NCBI taxonomy): Eukaryota > Viridiplantae > Streptophyta > Magnoliopsida > Poales > Poaceae > Lolium > Lolium rigidum. The sequence continues at coordinate 90,690,466 of NC_061511.1, read as the reverse complement.
ACTTTTGTCTTTGTCTCCATAGTGGAAAGAATTCCCAATCAATTCTGTGGGATAACCAACAAAGACATTCATCCGATTTTGGTTGTAAACTTATTTACTTTATGCTATGCATTCCAAAATTTAAGAAAGGACTATTAGGGTTCATACCCATGCCATAACTCGTATGGTGTCATTTCAACGGATCATGATGATGCTCTATTCAGTGTAAAAGCGGTAGTCTCTAAAGCATAATCCACAAAAAATATAATGGCATCAATATTTAATCTCATCATTGATCCAACAAGGTTTGGATACATCTCTCGGATACTCCATCATCACTATGATACTCCAAGAAACGTGAGTTGTAGAACAATTTCATAACTCTCTTAGATGTTCGCTAAAACTCGTAATTCAAATATTTCCACCATGATCCAATCATAGATATTTGACTTTTCTATTACGATAATTTCCGCTTCATGCTGAAATTTATTTGAATCCATTCAAATGTTTCAAACTTCTTCCTTATCGAATATATCCACATATATACTCAATTCATTGTTGGAAGTTTTCATGAAGTAGAAGAATCTCCCGCACACAACTATGCCCAGTGAACCATGTACATCATCATGTATGTTTTCACTAAGTTAGTTGCCCGTTCAACTCTTGGCCTATGAACGGTATTTCAGTCATTCTCTTTTAGAAAAGATTTGCAAGCGCCAAACGATTCAAAAATCGAATGACTCCAAAAATCCATTTGCATGGAGTTCCTTCATGCGTTCCTTTCTAATATGACCTAAATGGCGGTTCCATAAATAAGTGGAATTCAAATCATTTGCCTTATGGCATTTTAGCGTCAGTGTTATGTATGTGTTTTTCACCATTAAGATTTATAATAACTTATCCATCGTACATGGAGTAATGTCATAATTTGAACAACTCATTGTTTTTATTTGACCAGAGCAAAATAACAATTATTAAGTTCTTTATTATAAATTCTAAGGGCTAGATAGGATGCCAACGACGAACATAATAACACTTTATTTTTGTTCCGTAGTGCATTCCTATCATATTCCTTGTCAGTCACTTAGGCCATTGTATTCTTGTATTGCGTTGTTTTGTATGACATTTCATACCAACCAATATGGTACTAATACCCAAGAATTTCATTGTGTGACCAAACTAAGAATACAACCATAACATGTATATCATGTATATACACCTGAGCTAGACTTTCTAGCTTCTCTTTTCTTTCTGCCAAAATATCTTTTGTAGTTTCTCTTTTAGCTTTCCTCATTATTCAGAAAATACTTCACCTTCAATAACTTCTAGGTTTGTTGGTCAAATACCAATAACCTTGAGGTTCTTACTTTGAAGTTGATCATCATATGACAAGTGCTTCAGATTTCACTATTAGTAACTTTGTAATATGATGAACAATTTCCCTCATAATTTTTATCCATCATATCATGACGACTTTTCCGAGACCATGTATGTACATGCTAGGCTCGTAAAGTTTAACCTCAGTATTCGCATGTGCAAATCTGGCTTGCACCCGTTGTATGCACACGTAGAATCTATCACACCCGATCATCACGTGATGCTTCGAAACGACGAGTCTTAGCAACGGTGCATACTAAGGATGATCACTTCATGGATATGCGAATATCGTTAGTGCCCCAATAGTTGGAGGATTGGGACGCCATGCGTCTTCAACCTTCGTACATTCCCATAAAACTTATGAGTTTATGTAGTCTCACCAAATTATATTCTATCATCTTGCAATAAGGTCTTAGATATCATATATATCTCATACCTTGATTATTTCTGAAAACTAAATTTTCAGCTCCTTACTTTTCAAACAGATTTGAACTTCAAGTTTCACGGAGACAAGATAACTTTAGGTACTAATTGAAACCATAGCTCTCTGAATCAACAAAGTGAGTTTCACTAAATGTTTGCAATAGGACTTAATCATTTCTTGATTCATTAACAATACGGTACTAATCCGTAAAGTTTCTAGTCAGATTTTAACAAGTATTTCTATCTCAATTATAAGACTAGCGCATAGTAGTAAACGGATGCCAATACTACAAAATTAATTCAAAATACTACTCGAGACTATGTTTATGATAATTAGTTCATGTTTTAATCTAATTACTAATGAACTCCCACTTAATACAACATCCCTCATAGTTGTAAAGTGGTACACGATCCATATCCACTACACCAAAACCGATCATCACGTGAGATGATGTAGCTTCAATGGTGAACATCAACATGTTGATCATATCATCCATATGACTCGTGTTCAACCTTTC
>NC_061511.1:90621606-90688069 GCF_022539505.1 Lolium rigidum | reverse complement strand
CCATTTTCGGAGTAATATCTTTTCTTCCACGGCAAAACCTTGTTCCCTCCAAATTTTAGTACGACGGCTGCGCAAAACGCACAAATTTTTCGTTCCCTCCACTCCTCCCGCGCACCCCACCTATCAAATATTTCGCCCTCCCTTATATACGTCGTGCCTCTCCCCCATGATTTACGAGCATCTTAACTCCCCACGTCCCCGACCTCATCCTCTCGTGATCACCCCGATCCGATGTCTTCGCCGGACGTTCTTCCATCTCGCATCTATCTCCCCGGCCGGTGGTCGCCATGGCCGGCGATCGTCGAAACGTCGGGGGAAGGAAAATCGCGCACACACGCCGAAGAAGGCGCCCAGCTCGAAGAAACGCCAAGGTAAATCTGTCGGTGATCGGCTTGTTGTTGTGTTTTTCGGATGGTTAGATCGACGAGATCGGTTTTACATGTCTACCACGCCCGTTTGACCTATATCTAGATCTTGCATATTTGATAGATCCAATCCCGACATCATACGTATAGGGTTTATCGTTTTTATTCCGGAGACAATCATGCCGTGCTATACAATCTTTGCCATCCCGCTGCTTCGTACAATATTTTGCATAGACAATTGTTTTCCGAAACACTTAACCGAACTAATTCCAGCCGTTGCCGAAAACAGCCTCGACGAGCTACGGTGAACAACGACATTGCTTCAGTACTTTTATTCCTCGGTTTCGGAGGGAAGCGAGAGTTTGATCTAGAACAATTGTTTGCTTGTTTTCTATGAAACTAGTTAGTTTGCACGTGCAATGCACTTCTTAACAATGTAATGAAGTTTTTAATCATGTACTTTGTTTCATCGGTCTATTTCAGCACATATCTGAACTTCTATCGAGCACATATCTGAACTTCTATCAGCACATATCCGAACTTCTATCGAGCACATATCTGAACTTCTATCGGCACATATCCGAACTTGTATCGGAATTGGCCCCCTCTTATGTTTTGTTCACGCTCCGCTCTTCCGATTATTTCAGCGGAGACACAAAACCCCGTCAAGCCGAGCATATGAGCTTGCCAAGGAGAAACAAATGCAAGAAAATGTAGTACGCATGGAAAAAAAATTCGCTGAAAAATATGGACTCGGCCACAAATTTCGAAAGATTTCTCCGGTTTTGCACGTACATTAGTGTATGGTGGGGTACAAATAGGAACTAGTAACAATCTAAAGGACACGGATCGCGAAGAGACGGAGGTCGAAGAGGACCCTTCGTATGAACCGAATCCGAGAGAGATAGCTACTGCTGATGATGATCTTCATTCAGATGAGGATCAGCGCACTGTCGGCAAAACTTCAGCTCGGGTCTGTGGAACTATGTCTGAACTATGATAGGAAATACGTACATGCTAAATGTTTCCTACTAATGTAGCCTCTACTTTGCTTGCAGATAGTTGCTTCTTCTGCAATAGTTGCACAGAAGAAGCGATCCATACCCGAAGTTGCACCATCCAACATTGCAACAAGATCAATGGCAACAACCGAACCCGAAGTCGGGTCATCCGATGAGCCGACTGGCCATCGCTGAGTCCGAACACCGAAGGAGCACCCTCACCTAACCAGATCATGACATCCGGAGGCAGCACCTCATCTCCCGAGGACAATCAAATTGTAAACTTTGAGCGGCAAGGTATGAAAGTTTGTAAAAACTAAACAACGTACCGCATATTTTCATATAAAAGAGAATCATTTCATATCTCTTATTTCAGAGATATTGACAACATCTGGCGGTAGTAAGAGAAAGAGAGGTGGACGCAGACGTACCATGGGCCATGAACTACATGAGTACACAAGAAGAAATGGTGGCAATAAGATGCCAATTGAATTCACCTACTGGTGTCGGGAGACCCAAGGATTATGTCCAGTCGGCAAAGCTGAGCAATGAGGTTGGTATTCACATCCGTCAAAAAATGCCGCTTGCAACACACCTGGACACGAGTACAAGAAAGATGTAACTCTCAGACATGTCATTCCTCATGCTATAAGTACTGTAGCGGTGAGTCCTGTACAATCTTGGTTTAACCTAATTAGTATGCTACATGATCAACTATCTAAGAATCTACTAATTAATGCATCACTATTTTGCAGGGAAAGTTTAGTATGGACAAAAATGATGAGGTGGCTCAAGATGTGTGCACTGATATGCTGCAAGTTAGTATTCGGCAGTTCCGATATAGGCTTAAAAGGAGTATTGGCCGAAAATTAAAAATTTCACAATCTGGAGCAAGCATATCTCAAGAAGCCAGATCATGTAGAAGAGAAAAGCTGGAAAGAACTGGTGAAAAGATGGTTTGATGAGAAGTACCAGGTACATAAACGTTATTCCTTTCAATAACAGCTCTATCGAATTCTTACATTTATCTGATCTGGATAAATAAAATGCATGTACTGAACATAGGGAGTGTGTGTAATAAATGGAAAGAACAGAGAAGCTATGAAACAGTTCCATACCACTTGATCTCGAAGCTATGTTGCTCACTGGGAACATCTAGTAAGTGTTCTGAATTTCCCAATACAGTTCATACTTCTGTCATACACAGTGTACTATGGTAATGTGCATTCTACATTTTTTCAAGCGAAGGCTAAGCAGCAGGAAGAAGAAACCTCTCCAATTGAATTTTTTAGAATCACACACACTAACAAGGATAACATTATGAGTGCTGAAGCAAAAAGTGCATATGTAAGAAATATTTCTTATTAGCACAATATAATATAATCAAGTTTTGTATGTTGTCCATGCAATGATTGTAATCTTTATGCAGGATCAAATGGTGGCAAAAAAAGCGGCGCCACGCAATGAAGATGAACCTGATTTGACTGATTTGCAAATTGTTCAGCTAGTCCTGAGCGAGAAAAGCCCATCCACCACCTGCAACAGCACATTCCTACCAAGATTGGGCGTCGCAACAAGTTCCAGGAAGTCTTCTGTCTCGGCTACACACATCCGAGAGCTACAACAAAGACTGGCAGATCAAGAGCAGAACTCCATACAGGCAGCTGAAACGTACCACAGTGAGATGCAGGCAAGACTGCAAGAACAAGATCAAAAATTTGAAGAGATCAGGAAGAAGCAGGACGAAGAACTTGAAGCTGTGAAGAAAGCTGATACGTCTCCGACGTATCGATAATTTCTTATGTTCCATGCCACATTATTGATGATACTCACATGTTTTATACACATTATATGTCATTATTATGCGTTTTCCGGAACTAACCTATTGACGAGATGCCGAAGTGCCAGTTCCTGTTTTCTGCTGTTTTTGGTTTCAGAAATCCTAGTAAGGAAATATTCTCGGAATCGAACAAAATCAACGCCCAGGGTCCTATTTTTCCACGAAGCTTCCAGAAGACCGAAGGGGAAAAGAAGTGGGGCCACGAGGTGGGGACACAGTAGGGCGGCGCGGCCCAAGCCCCGGCGCGCGCGGCCTAGTGTGTGGTCCCACCGAGGACCCCTCCGAGGCTGCCCTTTCGCCTACTTAAGGTCTCCGCCGCGAAAACCCTATTACGTTCGACGAAACCGGAGAAAACCTTCCGGAGCCGCCGCCATCGCGAAGCCAAGATCCGGGGGACAGGAGTCTCTGTTCCGGCACGCCGCCGGGACGGGGAAGTGCCCCCGGAAGGCTCCTCCATCGACACCACCGCCATCTTCATCACCGCTGCCGTCTCCCATGAGGAGGGAGTAGTTCTCCATCGAGGCTCGGGGCTGTACCGGTAGCTATGTGGTTAATCTCTCTCCTATGTACTTCAATACAATAATCTCATGAGCTGTCTTACATGATTGAGATTCATATGATGATGCTTGTAATCTAGATGTCATTGTGCTAGTCAAGTGGATTTTACTTTTGTGATCTCCGGAGACTCCTTGTCCCACGTGTGTAAAGGTGACAGTGTGTGCACCGTGTGGGTCTCTTAGGCTATATTTCATAGAATACTTATTCACTGTTATGAATGGCATAGTGAAGTGCTTATTTATATCCCTTTATGATTGCAATGTGTTTTGTATCACAATTTATCTGTGTGCTACTCTAGTGACATGGGCATACCCTTCGGGTACCCATTATTAGTATACCTGGCTCGGCCCAATATGGAGAAGACCAATATGGAGAAGGCCCAACAAGGCAACCCGAAGAAGTAGTCGACTAGGACTCTTGTAAAACCCTAGGCTGGTTGCATATATAAATCTAGCCAGGGCACCCGAAATAAAGGAGAGGGCAGATAGACAGAATATAGACAACACATCTCCGCCTACGGCGGCACCCTGTAAACATACATATGATCATATAGTGGATTGCTAGCAGCACGTAGAGATCCTCCACCGAGGGGACCCGAAGCTGGGTACGTCGTGTGCCTAATCTCGCTCCCGGAATCTCCATCGCCGCTCTCTCCCGAAACCCAAGTCTACAATACGTAGGCATTGGCGAGGTGATCCCTCGTCAATTGGCGCCGTCCGTGGGGATCGCGGCGACTGGATTTTGTCATCCGGGCGAGATCGTTCGTCTACATCAGCGGCCGATCGCATCTGGCTGGATCGTCTACTTCAAACTTCATGCAAAAAACCTGATAGTTTCGTCGCCAGGCCGTTCACCATCACGTATTGCGCGGCCATAGAATCTCTGAAGATCCAATCTACAGCGAAAAGTCTTGAAAGCATCGGCAGCCTCGAGCTATAGGTGGTCGACCGGCTGACCAACTCACGTATTCATCAGGTCAAGCATCTGTGCTAGGAGGTTGCAAGTCCCAAAGAAAAAAATCCTGATCGAGTACTCTGGAAAGGAAGCAAATAACACACGGTGGCTGAAGTCTACAAAGGAAAATCGAGGACACACCAGAGATCAACTCCTAGACGAGGAAAACAAAAAGATACAGATTCACAAGAGGAGCGGAACTTGCGAACTCACGGGGCGACGGTCCGATTTCATCCGACATGAAAATCTTAAGACTCCAGACGGGCAGCATCTGAATCGGTTACCAATTATTCACTTCCACCACAGACGTTGGTTTGCGTCCAATACAAGGAACGAAAAGGCAGCCAGAGAATTTGCAAAAAGAAAAAAAAAAGGCGGCGTGAGGACTAAGCCGTGACTTTGGAGTTTACATCTGCATCCGATCTATACCAAAAAACAAAGCTAAGTATTACTGCATTCTACACATATTGTTTGGCTCTATTACTTCGTTCACTAGTGCTATCTAGCTATGATTATTACTTCAGTATTTGCACGAAAGTACAGCGACTCGGCTACCAGCCAAACAAAATTTGACTCAGTTGTCGAGCGTGATGTCATCCGATGCAAGGACCATGAGCCGTTATATTGCCAATTTTTTTTCTCTTCTTGTATTGTTTACTTGCTCGCGGAATTTTTGCACCGTAATATCACTGCAGATCAGAACAAACGTCGACTACTTTGCTTCGATGACTCTATTCTCCATCGCGGACTCAACACATTCGGGTGTTCACCCGTCGCGGATCCGTCGGATCGACTGCGTCCTCATCATCGACTATGTCGGCCACATCTACTACTTCCGGCCAGGCGATGCGCGATTACAGACTACGTCCGGGGCACGATATGCGTCCACATCGGCTTCGTCGCACCCGATAAAAAGCTAAGTTTTATTTTTCCTCCAAGATTCAATTATTTATTTTCATCATACCCGAATACTCGAGGGCTGCACCATTACATTATTGCAGCAAATTCACCCAAACACTAGGGGTTGCGCCATTACTTTGTTACCACAAATGCACTTGGTTACTTGGTGAAATTCTTTTCTTCGCCTCTGGATATATCTACTTCGGCTGGGTGGATTTATTTTCGGCTCAATGGAATTATTTTCTTCGGATCAATGGATTCATCTTTTTCGGCTTACTGGATTCTTTTTCATCGCATTCATCTTATAAGATTCATCTATATGAATATTACTGGCTTACTCTTATACAACATTATCCGAGGCGTTTCGGGTCACTGGATTTATCATTGGGGATTATTACTGGATTTATTTTCTTCGGCGGATTCATCTTCTATATTATTGGATTCTTCGGTTCAATGGGTTAATCTTCTATAATTATTAGTGGAACTATTTTCTTCGGATCAATGGATTCATCCTCTATGATATCAGCGGATTCATCTTCTATAGTTATTACTGAATTCTTCGGGTCAATGGATTCATCTTCTACGGCTATTGCTGGATATATTTTCTTCGAGACAATTTCCTCTACGATATCGGCGGATTCATCCTCAATATATGCTCTATATTTAATGGCATAATCCTCAATATGGGTTCATCTCAAGTACTTCATCTTGGATTCATCTTCATGGACTCATATTATATTATTGACAATGGTTTCATCTTAAATGGCTTCACCTTATATGACGCCGCGACTCCATCAACTTATTTCGACATCATGGCTAACGCTCGGGGGCTCGACAACGATTTCGCCTCGGGTCACGACTGCGACATAACAATCATGACATCACCCCAGCAGTGCTTGGGGGCTTGGCTATTTCTTCATCAACAATTTGGCGGCATCCATTATTTGCTATTTGGTGGTTTCTACTATTGGCTAGATTTCTTATCTACACTCGAATACTTCATTGTGCATCGACTCCGTCGTACCCAATAAGCTAAGTGTTCCTTTATTTTACACAAAGTTGATTATCGTTTACTTTCACCGCACCCGACACTCGGGGGCTGCGCGGCATATATTCACTTTACATATCATCGAATTTGAGCATCTGACACCGCATGCGAAAAAGAGAGTCAAGGGAAAGATAGAAAAAGTTTGTTTATTTATGCAGGAGAAAGCCGACGAAATTGTCTACAAGAGAGAACCCGACAAAATTGTCCAAAGGGAGAACTCGACGAAATTGTCTTCAAGAAAGAACAGGACCCGAAGAATTATCCTCTAGGAGGTGCCGAAGAATTATCTTCAAGGAGGTGCCGAAGAATTATCCTCTAGGAGGTGCCAAAAAATTATCTTCAAGGAGGTGCCGAAGAATTATCTTCAAGGAGGTACCGAAGAATTATCTTCAAGGAGGTCCCGAAGAATTATCTTCAAGGAGGTCCCGAAAAATTATCTTCAAGGAGGTCCCGAAGAATTATCCTCAAGGAGGTCTCGAAGAATTATCTTCAAAGAGGACCCGAAGAATTGTCCTCAGGGAGGACCCGAAGAATTGTCCTCAAAGAGGACCCGAAGAAATTTTCCTGAAGGAGGAACTCGACGAAATTTTCATCAATGAGGAACCAAAAAAAAAGATGGACAAATCTTCGGGTCCATTGACTCGTCATATTCATCCGAGCAAGAGCATCGGTGATGAACCCGACAATATAGAAGAATCCAATATATTCGGCTGTCTCATCAAGTCCGAGAGAAAAATAGAAGAACCCGCAAAATGGGTCATTGCATCAGCCAAACAAGGCACTTAACAAAATATTCTCAGAGCGCCAAAGTCGCGAATAATCTCTGAATGCCGCAACACTCTGCGAAGGTAAGACCCCGGGTCCGTCCTGTGTGGCGTGGCATCGCCAAAGACTGCGCTCTGCTACTTTTTTCCGTATCAACAGATACGAAGAAAAATCCTAACGGACGCGTTAGGTACCCGATAAAACATGACTGGGACTCGACAGAATGGTAAGACCTTAAGCGGCACTCGTCGAGTTAACACCGAGTATCCCGAGATCATGTCCGGGGACATGATCTTGAAGTAGGTTTTTGCGGATTGCCACTAGAGCGATTAACTAGTACCTGATCCGTCAGATGAACTAGCCCCAACTACCATTATCCCTGTACAATATAGATATGGATGTCAAATAAAAATAGCAACGGCTTGGAGTCGATAAAAAGAGGAGCTGCGCCAAGTTCTTTATTGAGTAGTACAACTTGAGCCTATGCCAGGTGCAAGCACCTGCTCATAGGCTCGGGGGCTACTCTTATCGAGAGCATTGTTTACCCTCTCGATAAGATACAAAAAAGAGAAAAATTGTGGTATCAATTAAAAGCAAGTTGAGCCTACACCCAAGTCCAAACACTTGGATGTAGCCTCGGGGGCTACTCCCATCGGGAGCGCTGGCCGCGCACCCGATAGAAAAATAACTTTGACAGCATCTATGACAATCAAGGTTGGTAGACTCAACTCGATTCTACGACTCGAGTGGAGCCTACTCTCATCGGGAGCACATGGATTTCATCAAGTCTTCCAGAAATATAGTTAAGTTCTTCATCGAGTAGTACAACTTGAGTCTATGCCTAAGTGCAAGCACTTACCCATAGACTCGGGGGCTACTCACATCGGGAGCGCTGTCGCGCACCCGATAGAAAAATAATTTCAAGAATCGTCGACATCATCTACTACACATGATCTACGACATGGACCTCGCCTTGTATTTCTTCGACTTCGGAGATGGTTATGCTTGGAGTTTCTACGCAAGTCTTCGACTTCCCTATAAACTCGGGGGCTACTGACATGGGCATACCCTTCGGGTACCCATTATTAGTATACCTGGCTCGGCCCAATATGGAGAAGACCAATATGGAGAAGGCCCAACAAGGCAACCCGAAGAAGTAGTCGACTAGGACTCTTGTAAAACCCTAGGCTGGTTGCATATATAAAGCTAGCCAGGGCACCCGAAATAAAGGAGAGGGCAGATAGACAGAATATAGACAACACATCTCCGCCTACGGCGGCACCCTGTAAACATACATATGATCATATAGTGGATTGCTAGCAGCACGTAGAGATCCTCCACCGAGGGGACCCGAAGCTGGGTACGTCGTGTGCCTAATCTCGCTCCCGGAATCTCCATCGCCGCTCTCTCCCGAAACCCAAGTCTACAATACGTAGGCATTGGCGAGGTGATCCCTCGTCATCTAGTGATGTTATTAAAGTAGTTTATTCCTCCTGCACGGTGTAATGGTGACAGTGTGTGCATCGTGTAGTACTTGGCGTAGGCTATGATTGTGATCTCTTGTTGATTATGAAGTTAACTATTGCTATGATGGTATTGATGTGATCTATGCCTCCTTTCGTAGTGTGAAGGTGACAGTGTGCATGCTATGTTAGTACTTGGTTTGGTTATGTTGATCTGTCATGCACTCTAAGGTTATTTAAATATGAACATTGAATATTGTGGAGCTTGTTAACTCCGACATTGAGGGTTCGTGTAATCCTACATAGTTAGTGGTGTTCATCATCCAACAAGAGGGTGTAGAGTCTAGCATCTATCTATTTATTCTGTTATGTGATCAATGTTGAGAGTGTCCACTAGTGAAAGTATGATCCCTAGGCCTTGTTCCTAAATACTGCTATCGTTGTTTGTTTACCGTCTTACTGCATCTATACTTCCTGCAATATTACCACCATCAACCACACACCAGTCCTGGACAGCAAAGCACTTTTCTGGTGCCGTTGCTACTGCTCGCATTTATTCATACCACCTGTATTTCACTATCTCTTCGCCGAACTAGTGCACCTATTAGGTGTGTTGGGGACACAAGAGACTTCTTGCTTTGTGGTTGCGGGGTTGCATGAGAGGGATATCTTTGACCTCTTCCTCCCCGAGTTCGATAAACCTTGGGTGATCCACTTAAGGGAAACTTGCTGTCTGTTCTACAAACCTCTGCTCTTGGAGGCCCAACACTTGTCTACAAGAATAGAAGCACCCGTAGACATCAAGCACTTTTACGGCGCCGTTGCTTGGGGAGGAAAGGTAAAAGGCACTCATACTCCGGTCCCAGGTAAAGTACTTTTCTGGCGCCGTTGTGTGTGTGCTCGAAGCTATTTCCTTTAGATCCTGCAATTGCATCTTTTTGTTTCTTGTTTACACTAGTTAGGCACAATGGACAACAATGAGCTTCTTATTCTATTTCCTGATTTCAGACATGGATGGTTTGATGCGAAAATTAAAAAACCTATGGAACCTTGTTTGCATGCTGGTAGTAATATTAGTATGAACGCTTTGAACACCATTGTTGATAATGATATAGAAAGTTCTAAGCTTGGGGAAGCTGGTTTTCATGATCTTTTTAGTCCCCCAAGCATTGAGGAGAAAATTTTCTTTGATGATACTTTGCCTCCTATTTATGATGATTATAATGATAGTGGTCTTTTGGTGCCACCTACTATGGAGAGTACATTTTGTTGTGATTATACTATGCCTCCTACACTTGATGAGAATAATAATGATAGCTACTTTGTTGAATTTGCTCCCACTACAACTAATAAAATTGATTTTGCTTATGTTGGGAGTAGTAATAATTTTATGCATGAGACTCATGATAAGAATGCTTTATGTGATAGTTATATTGTTGAGTTTGCTCATGATGCTACTGAAAGTTATTATGAGAGAGGAAAATATGGTTGTAGAAATTTTCATGTTACTAAAATGCCTCTCTATATGCTGAAGTTTTTGAAGCTGCACTTGTTTTATCTTTCTATGCTTGTTGCATTATGCTTCATGAATTTGTTTATTTACAAGATTCCTATGCATAGGAAGCATGTTAGACTTAAATGTGTTTTGAATTTGCTTCTTGATGCTCTCTTTTGCTTCAACTACTATTTCTTGCGAGTGCATCATTAAAACTGATGAGCCCATCTTAATGGCTATAAAGAAAGAACTTCTTGGGAGATAACCCATGTGTTTATTTTGCTACAGTACCTATATTTTACATTTGTGTCTTGGAAGTTGTTACTACTGTAGCAACCTCTCCTTATCTTAGTTTTGTGCCTAGTTGTGCCAAGTAAAGTCGTTGATAGTAAGGTTCATACTAGATTTGGATTACTGCACAGAAACAGATTTCTTTGCTGTCACGAATCTGGGCCTAATTCTCTGTAGGTAACTCAAAAAATTATGCCAATTTACGTGAGTGATCCTCAGATATGTACGCAACTTTCATTAAATTTGAGAATTTTCATTTGAGCAAGTCTGGTGCCTCAATAAAATTCGTCTTTACGGACTGTTCTGTTTTGACAGATTCTGCCTTTTATTTCGCATTGCCTCTTTCGCTGTGTTGGATGGATTTCTTTGTTCCATTACCTTCCAGTAGCTTTGTGCAATGTCCAGAAGTGTTAAGAATGATTGTGTCACCTCTGAACATGTGAATTTTTTATTATGCACTAACCCTCTAATGAGTTTGTTTCGAGTTTGGTGTGGAGGAAGTTTTCAAGGGTCAAGAGAGGAGGATGATATACTATGATCAAGAAGAGTGAAGAGTCTAAGCTTGGGGATGCCCCCATGGTTCATCCCTGCATATTTCAAGAAGACTCAAGCATCTAAGCTTGGGGATGCCCAAGGCATCCCCTTCTTCATCGACAAATTATCAGGTTTCTTCTCTTGAAACTATATTTTTATTCGGTCACATCTTATGTACTTTACTTGGAGCGTCTGTTTGTTTTTGTTTTTGTTTTTGTTTGAATAAATGCTTGTGTGGGAGAGAGAAACGCTCTGCTGGTTCATATGAACACATGTGTTCTTCGCTTTATCTTTTAGTGTTCATGGCGAAGGTTGAAACTGCTTCGTTAATTGTTATATGGTTGGAAATGGGAAATGCTACATGTGGTAATTGATAAAATGTCTTGGATAATTTGATACTTGGCAATTGTTGTGCTCATGTTTAAGCTCTTGCATCATATACTTTGCACCCATTAATGAAGAAATACATAGAGCTTGCTAAAATTTGGTTTGCATGATTAGTTTCTCTAGAGTCTAGATATTTTCTGGTTAAGGTGTTTGAACAACAAGGAGACGATGTAAAGTCTTATAATGCTTACAATATGTTCATATGTGAGTCTTGCTGCACCGTTTTATACTTGAGTTTGCTTCAAACAACCTTGCTAGCCTAGCCTTGTATTGAGAGGAATTCTTCTCGTGCATCCAAATCCTTGAGCCAAATAATATGCCATTAGTGTCCACCATACCTACCTACCACATGGTATTTCTCTGCCATTCCAAAGTAAATTACTTCATGTGCTGCCTTTAAACAATTCAAAACTTAATTACTCCTTATTTGTGTCAATGTTTTATAGCTCATGAGGAAGTATGTGGTGTTTTATCTTTCAATCTTGTTGGGCAGCTTTCACCAATGGACTAGTGGCTTCATCCGCTTATCCAATAATTTTGCAAAAAGAGCTGGCGCGGGGTTCCCAGGCCCCAATTAATCAACCTTCATTAATAATTCTCTTCACTTGTTTTGCTCTGATTCATCAGTAAGCAACTTAATTTTGCAAATAGACACTCCTTCATGGTATGTGAATGTTGGAAGGCACCCGAGGATTCGGTTAGCCATGGCTTGTGTAAGCAAAAGGTTGGGAGGAGTGTCAACCATAAATAAAACTAAAGTACATGTGTAAACAAAAGAGAAGAGGGATGATCTACCTTGCTGGTAGAGATAACGTCCTTCATGGGAGCCGCTCTTTGAAAGTCTGTTTGGCAAGGGGGTTAGAGTGCCCACTACCATTCGTTGACAACAACAAACACCTCTCAAAACTTTACTTTTATGCTCTCTATAAGATTTCAAAACTTAAAAAGCTCTAGCACATGATTTAATCCCTGCTTCCCTCTGCGAAGGACCATTCTTTTACTTTATTGTTGAGTCAGTTCACCTATTCCTTCTATCTTAGAAGCAAACACTTGTATCAACTGTGTGCATTGATTCTTACATGTTTACTTATTGCACTTGTTATATTGCTTTGTGTTGACAATTATCCATGAGATATACATGTTGAAGTTGAAAGCAACCGCTGAAACTTTATCTTCCTTTGTGTTCCTTCAATACTTTTACTTTGAATTTATTGCTTTATGAGTAACTCTTATGCAAGTCTTATTGATGCTTGTCTTGAAAGTATTATTCATGAAAAGTCTTTGCTATATGATTCATTAGTTTACTCATTATCTTCATCATTGCTTCGAATTGCTGCATTCATCTCATATGCTTTACAATAGTATGATCAAGATTATGATAGCATGTCACTTCAGAAATTATCTTTGTTATCGTTTACCTGCTCGGGACGAGCAGGAACTAAGCTTGGGGATGCTGATACGTCTCCGACGTATCGATAATTTCTTATGTTCCATGCCACATTATTGATGATACTCACATGTTTTATACACATTATGTGATGACCCGGCATACCACTGCATGGTGTAGTATGCAAGTCTGATATAACACCAATGAAACACCGTTCCACTAGTATTATATCGCTCAGAGTGGTACAACAGAAACATATGCGGGTCCAAGGCATGTCTATATAATTACAACATTGACTCTGTTACATAAGATCATCACAGCCTCCTACTTTACAATGAGGTAAAATTGCAAATAAACTCCAGAAGAACGACTCGTAGTCTAGACTTATCATGAACTCTATTTGTAGAGTATTTAACTAGCTAAAGAGGCTAAGAATAGATTCTAGCTAAGTAGGAGCTAGGTTTAGGAAACTAGTTCCCTTCTACTTGCTTAATCTAGGTTTTCTCCTTGCTGGATGTGGTATTTGACTCCTCCGACGGGGTCCCGCCTCTTGAGGTAGTTGTTGACTTCTCGGTCTTCGAGTTGCACCTGTAGATCCTCCTTCGTGGCCTCCATATCTAAGCGGGGATTTAAGAGTGGGATGAGTACGAGCGTACTCAACAAGTTCATTATAGGAAAGAGGTGTTTAATGCACTAGCTACAGCATTAGACCGGAAAGTCTAATACCAATGCAGGTTTTCATAATTATTTCTTCAAGAGGTTGCTTTTATTCGGAAGAGCTATGTCCGTCAGCCTTCACCGGTTTACTAGAACTTCATGGAGCTCCTTTCCGGCCGCGTTCGCAGCTTCCATATCCCGGAACGGGGAGTGACAGGTCACGGCTTCTTTACACTCTGCAGAGGTGTGTTGCTTTACCCATAAGAGATCTTAACCTTGTTGCCAACCGGGCGCGCAACCCGTCCACACTTCCTATGGTGTGAGGCCCGGTATAAGGTCTAGCCAATCATGTTCCTCCGCTACCTCGAACACCCACCCTTTGTTGCATGCCCCGACCCTGGGTCCACGTCGGTCCCATTATTCCTGTAGATTTCAAGGTGGACCCCGACCACGACAACGATGTCTGGGCTCTACCATACACTCCTACGCCGGTAGCTGCAACCCATCCTAGACCGCAATACCGTGGGGACTTAGGACTCCCCAGCCTCACCATCTTGCTCCTTCGGGCGACAAGTGTACTACGGACTATGCCGTGGGGACTTAGGACTCCCCGGCCTCACCAGCTTGCCCCCTTGGATTACAAGTGTACTACGGTAAAGCGCATCCGTTGATGAACGAGAGGTGGAAACACTTTTGACTACTCCGTCCCACTCCGGATCTTATGGTTAACACGGGTATTACGGCACAAGAATCACTGGCGACATTTGTTGTTTAATCCTAGATGGATATAAACCCGTGCAATGGAACCTCCACCATATCAACACAATCCATGGTTCCATTGCCCACCACATAGTCATATTCATAGTTATGAAAGTAGTGGTTTTGGTTTTTATGCAATAGTGATAACCATAATACTTTGCAAGTAATTTGCTAGAAATACTCAAATGACATGAGCAAGTGATGAACTTGCCTTTCTTGACTCGCAAGATTATGCGAGCAAGGTCTTCGATACGTAGTAACTCCAACTTCTGAAATAACATCATCGTCCGGTAAGGACGATGTTTAAAAGATTGGCAAGGATGCAATAATGCATAATAATGAGATGCAATCGCTCTAAGCGTGACCTAACCCCGAGGATTTAGGATTAGTGAGTTGAAATGATTTGTTTAGAATGTGTTGCACTTTTAGGGTGATTCACAAACAAGGTTCTTATTCAGGTGTGGTTACATGGTATCATGAACAGGTGCTGCAATATGTAATAACAATAAGATTAATAGCACACAACTATAACATTTGGTATAATCTTAACATGTAATGAATAGTGATTGGTTTTAACACTACATGGCATGGTTAATGATTAATTATCATATACTTCAAAAGAATAACTTTTGAAGAACATGTTCTTTAATAAAGAACAAGTATGATAATTAGGGTTGTGGGGTTCTATGGTTTACTTTGTTTTCCACTGCTTCTGGAGTAAGTAGTAGATGAATCCCAACAAAGTTGGATTCCTCAACACCTAGGGCTTGTAAGGTTGAGTTAGGCCTGGCATTCTAAGCAATTATTCATACAAGGTTGCTATCAAGATTGGTTCATCTTGTTGGTGATAGCTAGCTAGGGTTTATAGGTCCTTATAAGCAGGTTGTGGATGATTCCTTATTTTCTTTGAAAGAATAACTTTTGAAGAACATACTTCTTAAATAATAAGAAGTATATCAATTAGGGTTGAGGTTGTCTAGGGTTTGTTATTGGATTCACTAAGTAAGGAATAGTGCTTTCCTGAATATGATGCTTAATAATTATCTTACACTAATAGGGTTTAGTAGAGTATGGTTAGGGGGTGCATGATAATGGGCATGGTTGCTATTAGGGTTCATCATAATGGTGTGATGCTAGGCATGGTTAATTACGATTGATATCTTTAAGGATAGGAGCTAGGGTTTGCATTTGGTTGCCCTTATTTGATCAATTAGGTTGGATAGGTATGCCTACATGGACTACTAAATTATTGATAATAGGGCTTTTATAATTTTAGGTGGCATGGCAAGTATTTAATTGCTGTTATGATTCTATGTATGAAAGTAGAATGCCATGATTACCTGTGAGGATCTAGGGTTTATGTTTTAGAAGTAATCTAGGGTTCAAATGAAATAGTGGAGCTAGGTTATAAATGGCATTAGGGTTTTAGGATCCCACATGAAATTATGGGGTTATCACTTTGCTTTATAATGGAACTAGGGTTTCCTAATTACTCTATAATTCTTGTATTAATAACTTCATTAATAAAGTGGAAGTTATTAATAAATTTGAAATTAAAATAATATTGGATTTTTCCTTTTATTATTTTTTAAAGAATTAATAATTAGAGTAATTATTAATTAGGATTTACATCCTCCTATTAAGGATTTAATAAATTATAAGCAAAGGAAAATTAGTTTTATTATTTTCCTGATTTGCTTATTGGTTTTTATTAATTTTAGAAGTTTTTATTAATTATTGATTTTTAATTAAATTTGGAATTAAAAATAAAGGTTTAAATAACAAGTGTTAAATAATTAAATTTTTATTAAAAATAAAAATTTCATTTTATATTTTTATTGGATAGAGTTTATTTTTAGGATCATTTTGATATCACATTTGGTATTTTTCAGAATTGAATTGAATTTGATTTATTTCTGTAAAGTTGCAGCAATTTGTGAATTTTGAATTTAAACTAAAAATAACTAAAGCTACCCGGCCAGGATACACCCACAGTCAATGACTGGTGGGGTCCTAGCCATGTCACCAGCCATGGTGGCGATGACGTGGCACACCCCACGGTGGCCGGTGACAGTAGCGGTGGTCGCCGGCGATTCCGGCCACCCGCGAGGCCGTGTTCGGTTGCGTTGGAACGAGAACGAGGAGGCGGTCCTAGTGGTGGTGGCGCCGCCACCAAATGGTCGCCGGAGCTTGGCCGGCGGCGAAGCCGAGCGGCAGAGCTCACGGGTTAGCCGTCGCGGTGGAGCTACGGCGCCTAATCGAGCGAAGCGAGCACACCAGGAGGTTGAGGAGCTCACCAGGAGGACGTAGGGCGTGACGGCGAGGTCCATGGCGGTCGGGTTCGCCGGAATCGTCATCTCCGGCCGTCGGAGGGAACGAGCTCGACGGAGACGCTACAGATCGCCATGGCTTGATTCCTTTTGCAAATTGACCATGTCGAGGACGGCGATCACGGTGGTGGTCACGGCGGGGCCTCGGGGCTTCCCCAATCGACGGTGATAGCCGGAGTCTGGTCGGGTAGGGTTTCGGCCTAGGGTGAGAACGCGCGGAGGAGGAAGGAAACCGAGTCGAGGGTTCATGCTGGGGTTTTTATAGGCGCTCAAACGAGCCTCGTCACGTCGTCGATGAAGCAGAGATCGCCAGCGAGAAGAGAAGCCCGCCACGGCGTCGTGCTGTCCACCATGCGCGACGAAGAGATGAGGACGACCCTCTCTCTGTTTTAATTCGACGAAGGGGTATCTTGGGCTAAGCTGGGCTGTGCTGGGCCAGTGCTTATTGGGCTGCTGGTGGGCTTCTGCGGACAGAGGAGGTCTAGGTGAGATTTTCTCCTCTCCTTTTCTTTTTCCATTTCTGTTTTTATTTTCTGTTTTTCCTTTTCTAATTTGCATTCTATTTTAAATTCAAATTTGAACCCTTTTCTATTTTGCAGGTGTTTGATAACTGCAATTTTATGAGGACTAGTAAGAAAATCATTATGTTACTGCATTGTTCTTGAATAAACATTAATAGATATATATATATGTGGCCTTGCTACCATTTTTAATTAGGCAAGAATTTAGGTATTAGTTTTAATTTCCTTTTTCATTTATGATATAACCCTCTGTTGAACAATTAGAGTTGGTTATGCCTCTTCCAATTGTTTTGGAAGTTATTATTATGACTTGGTTTCATATTTGAGGAGTTTGTCAATTGCACATGATTTTATGTGAGATCCAATGTATTAAATTTAATAATTGAAGCTAAAGATTTATTAATGTGCCATACTGGGATTCTATCAGTTCTAGTATAACCCCCTTGTTAAGGTTAATACTATCACTACATTTGAAAGTATCTCAGTAAGGATTGTTTCCATCATGGGTTATCTTGTTTACAAAGATAAATGGTTGATCACTACCCATATGGTGTAATTATAGGTTATAGAAGTGAAATGGCACCATAATGCATGTGCTTGGGTTTATCTCCCCTAACCATGATAAGGTGGTTGTTTACTTAACATTTTATGTACTCCTCTAGTTACTATGATATAGAGAATTAGTTTTACCTTCCACCAATTGACTTCTATTGTTAACCCTCAATTTATCATTTAAGCAACTACATTGGTTATAGTTATTTTTATAGTTAACTTTGGTCATATGGATATATGGTTTCTCACCATATAAAGTATAGAGTTTTACTCTAGAGTTTTCTTGGGTCCTTTAATTGAGGAATAAATGGAATATAGATGTGCTAGAGTTCTACTTATGATCACCAAGTGATTCACAAGTTAAGGTTGGGGTATAAGCCTGGTTTTGATGACTAGTGATCTCCCTATAATTTCATGTGGTGAATGATATTTACTTATCCTCTTAGGGTTTAACTTATCCTCATATACCTCAAGAACATGATCATGGATTAGGCATGATCAACTTGTTTTTAATATCTTTATCTCAAGTTCTTAGGGTTTATGATCATCACTCAATTTATAATGATCAAAGTTTGACTTCCTAAGGATCTCTCATTAAATGGAATTCTCACTTCAATGATCAAGCATTGTCTTGATCAATTAAGGTATAGCACTTCTATTTTACTTACTAGGATGATCATGGTTGTCTCAATAGTTTTATATCCCAGGAAAATGCCTGAGATATTATGTTAGGGTTCTACTCAACAATGATGATATGATCATCTGGTCCTAAGAATAGTTCTCTCTCTCAAATCCAGGTGTTGCCTCATCTATTTTTAGTGTAACTCCATAGCTTGAGTTCTCTCATATATAAGAATGGATTATTCTAGGTTATGATGTACTCCTACTACTCTAGTTCAATTGTTGTCCTTTATTCTTAATTAGATAAAGTTATATTTTGTATGATTGGTCTCTCTCATTTTGGAAAGGACTTTAATACTAACTTAAGGTTAGGCTCCATAGGGATTGATGTGATCATCAATATCTATGTTTAACATAAATGGTTTCTCTCTCTAGGGATTGTCTTGAATAATATCCTAGGGTTCTTTCTAAAGATGATGATTTGAATACTTGGATGTATATCCAAGGTTTAGCTCAAGGTTTGTTATTGCTTCTCTAATAAGTAAGATAGAGCTCTCACCTCTCTGGTTTTGGTGTATAATAATTTGAACTAAAGAAGAATTATATTCCTTAGTTGGATCTCCTTGTCTTGTTTTCAAGATTAAAGTAGAATGAATACCATGAGGTTCATGGTAGGATCAAGGATTAGTTTCAGACATGGACAAGATAAGTAAAGAATGGTTTCTCCATTTATGGTTACTTGATTTCCAATTGAATAGATGTTCTTATGTTATGGCAAGGAATACCATGTTATGATCTTTTATGAGATCAAGCAATTGATCATTGAGTAAAGTGTTGTTGTGGTAATTTTAGTTCCATTTGATCTAACCCATTAGATCAAATCATCTTTTCCCAAAACAAGGTTTTAGCAAAGTCACATTGAGGTTTATAGCGCTTGACTTGATGAGCTACTTCAATTCCACCAAGGTCAAGTGAAACTTCGGCTATCGTGACTCGTTTTACTTTAAAGCGCGAAAATTACCCAGATTTTCTATGCATGAATGCAATGCACACATCTGTTTCCTCTATTTTTGTAACCCCAATACCTGGGATATTACAGTCTCTACCCCTTAAACTAAACTTCGTCCTCGAAGTTTGATCTCTCTCACGTTTCGGAGTTTGGATCTGACTTGTGCAGACTACGACTTTTCTTGAACTCCGTATTGAACTTACTGGATATAATTGAATATATCCCTTGTCCAGATTCTTCCTGGAATCCACTAGTGTCTGTCTCTGAACCATGGTTCTTACTTTTATTCTTTGATTTCTTCCAATATCATTTTCTTGTTTCCATTCTCATTGACGATTCAATGATTAGGACTTCTTCTGGTACTGCTAGTCTTAACTGAAGACTAATTTAATAACATACTCCTATTTGGTAAAATAGGTCTTTGTTTTCCCTTACTACCAAAATTGCAGTAATGGTGCTTAATAAGGTACTAACTATGGAATTGGTCGTGATGGTTTATTTTTCTAATAATGGATTAGACTCATTTAGTCCATCCAATCATGGTTTATAATTGATACCTATAACTCTTTAGATTCATTTAGGTTCCATGAAAGGAATCTTTCATGTAGTCTCTGATTCTGGTATGGTCAAATCCCTTCAGTCTTTGACCTCCTTGAGCTATATTTGGTCTCTGATATTTCCTTCGTCCAACTTCTTTATCTTTGACTTACTTGAGCTTTCGTACTTCTGAGTAGATATTACTCACTTTCTCAAGTTAAAGTCCAATTCTTACTTCCTCGAGGTATGAACCTCGGCTTCTGGTCTGACATCCTTCTGAAAGTAATGTTCAGCAATCTTATGAAAATAAGATTGAACTTCCTCTTAGTTCAGACCTTCTTCTTCTCTCTTGCTCAAAATATTGAGTTATTGTACATCCAACTCAATGTTTACTCTACCCCTTAGAGTTTTCTAATGGTGTTCAATTCCTTTTCTTCCAACTATTGGACTTATGATTAGAATATTGGTATAGGTCTTGTTTATAATTTATATTCCTCTAAGGTTTTGCGAAGAAACTTTGTGGTGTATCCACTCAATTGTGGACATCCAATGTGAATCTTTTGACTAAATGTTTATAGATCTAGCTATTTGGCTAACAAGATTTTTATTTGTTCACGAACTTTTGTTACAACTAATTAAATCGTGGACTATTTGTAATACTAACTGGTACCAGCTGTGGTTATTATACCAACTGTGGCTATTTGATATCTAAAAATGGATTCTATTATAGGTTCTGATCAACTGGACGAGACATCTTCTACTTTATCTCTCAGTATTTATACTCTACCAATTGTGGTCTTCTGATATCAACTATGGTCTTCTTATATCTGCTATAGTTCTATATATCATCCTCCTTCATTCAGGGTTTATTTTGCAAGAAAAAACCACTAGCTGACACTATGAATATAGTATCCTAAGTGATTTCCCATGCATTCCCTTTTCCATAATGACTATGGTTCTACTTCTACTACTCCACAGTCATCATATTTTTCACCTCCATGCTTCATATGTACTAAAGTACTCCTCTGTTGAGGTAAAGCATGAGTTTAGGTGGGTACTTCCTTCAGAGTATTGTGGTTACTTCCCATAACTTCACTTTCTTTTGCTGATGAACCTTCCTCTTGTCTTCAGAATCTTTAGAATTCGTCACTTCCTCACACAAATACCATTACCCTCTAGATCTATAGCATCAAGTAAGAACTTGATATTGCAACATGCATTTGCATATCAAAGTCAAACTTCATGTATGGATCTAGTCAAACAATGAAATTCCAATAAAATCCAAGAAGATTCAGCTTTGTGCTTATAATACACATCATCATAAGCCTGAATATGATTGTTGAGTAAGACATCTCTAAACATCAGGCTCAGATGTGTAGTATAGAACACCACATAATATAGGTTTATATCGTGATACTTAGCACGAATATAGGGAATTCTACTATTTGTCTCAACCTTTACCTTAATTGCACATTTGCAATGAGATAAACTTGAAACAAAGTGGTCTAGGATAGTTGTGGTTAACCTAATTTTCTTTGGAAGTATTGACTTAGCTTCCATTTTTATTGAGGACTATCTCACATGATATGTCTAGGTTCGAACATTGCTACTCTAAACACATAACTATGGAAATATAACTCCTATTCTTCCAAGTGTTTCTATCATAAGTCTATGGTCATGATGTGCTTGGCACACTTCCCATATTTTTGGGACACAGTTCTTGCACTATTGTCTGACTTCTAATTGTACTTCTTCTAAGTATTTATGATGTTCTATTCCATCCCATAATGATTCTCAGGTGAATCATATATGATTAGCTACTCTACCACGTAAGTAGACATATATTATTCCTATCACTCTTCCTTATTTCCCATGATTGACTCATCATGGTCTATACTACCTCATATAACTCAGAGTTATCACTTACCATCAATTGTTTCACATGTCTAGATAATTTTACTTACTCATTACTTATCTGGGTCTACATCTTCTATTAGGATATCTTAATTATCTTCGTTACTTGATATTACTTCTAGTACAGGTCTAAGTAATTCTTATTTAACTATAACATGTGTTGGTACACATCTTCCAATAGGATATCTTCCTTATGGTTGTATCCTCTCTTTGGACTACCATGTATTGTATACCAACTGGGGTCTACTCATCTATTGTTTTAAGGACTTATTGATATGCTACATGTTTTGGATTAGCTACCTAACTTCACTTAGGAAGGATAGGTAGGAAATGTTGACCCAAGTGTGTCAGGATTATTCTCAAGTGAATATCCATCTTAAGTCATAAGAAGATTTGGTTCACCTAAGACAACTTCCTATAGACACTACCAATCCTATAGGTCTCCTTTAAAGGGTTTTAATCCTAAGGTCAAAGCATTTGCTCTGATACCAACTGTGATTACCCGGCATACCACTGCATGGTGTAGTATGCAAGTCTGATATAACACCAATGAAACACCGTTCCACTAGTATTATATCGCTCAGAGTGGTACAACAGAAACATATGCGGGTCCAAGGCATGTCTATAGAATTACAACATTGACTCTGTTACATAAGATCATCACAGCCTCCTACTTTACAATGAGGTAAAATTGCAAATAAACTCCAGAAGAACGACTCGTAGTCTAGACTTATCATGAACTCTATTTGTAGAGTATTTAACTAGCTAAAGAGGCTAAGAATAGATTCTAGCTAAGTAGGAGCTAGGTTTAGGAAACTAGTTCCCTTCTACTGCTTAATCTAGGTTTTCTCCTTGCTGGATGTGGTATTTGACTCCTCTGACAGGGTCCTGCCTCTTGAGGTAGTTGTTGACTTCTCGGTCTTCGAGTTGCACTGTAGATCCTCCTTCGTGGCCTCCATATCTAAGCAGGGGATTTAAGAGTGGGATGAGTACGAGCGTACTCAACAAGTTCATTATAGGAAAGAGGTGTTTAATGCACTAGCTACAGCATTAGACCAGAAAGTCTAATACCAATGCAGGTTTTCATAATTATTTCTTCAAGAGGTTGCTTTTATTCAGAAGAGCTATGTCCGTCAGCCTTCACCGGTTTACTAGAACTTCATGGAGCTCCTTTCCGGCCGCGTTCGCAGTTCCATATCCCGGAACAGGGAGTGACAGGTCACGGTTCTGTACACTCTGCAGAGGTGTGTTGCTTTACCCATAAGAGATCTTAACCTTGGTGCCAACCGGGCGCGCAACCCGTCCACACTTCCTATGGTGTGAGGCCCGGTATAAGGTCTAGCCAATCATGTTCCTCCGCTACCTCGAACACCCACCCTTTGTTGCATGCCCCGACCCTGGGTCCACGTCGGTCCCATTATTCCCGTAGATTTCAAGGTGGACCCCGACCACGACAACGAGTGCTTGGGCTCTACCATACACTCCTACGCCGGTAGCTGCAACCCATCCTAGACCGCAATACCGTGGGGACTTAGGACTCCCCGACCTCACCATCTTGCTCCTTCGGGCGACAAGTGTACTACGGACTATGCCGTGGGGACTTAGGACTCCCCAGCCTCACCAGCTTGCCCCCTTGGATTACAAGTGTACTACGGTAAAGCGCATCCGTTGATGAACGAGAGGTAGAAACACTTTTGACTACTCCGTCCCACTCCGGATCTTATGGTTAACACGGGTATTACGGCACAAGAATCACTGGCGACATTTGTTGTTTAATCCTAGATGGATATAAACCCGTGCAATGGAACCTCCACCATATCAACACAATCCATGGTTCCATTGCCCACCACATAGTCATATTCATAGTTATGAAAGTAGTGGTTTTGGTTTTTATGCAATAGTGATAACCATAATACTTTGCAAGTAATTTGCTAGAAATACTCAAATGACATGAGCAAGTGATGAACTTGCCTTTCTTGACTGCAAGATTATGCAGGCAAGGTCTTCGATACGTAGTAACTCCAACTTCTGAAATAACATCATCGTCCGGTAAGGACGATGTTTAAAAGATTGGCAAGGATGCAATAATGCATAATAATGAGATGCAATCGCTCTAAGCGTGACCTAACCCCGAGGATTTAGGATTAGTGAGTTGAAATGATTTGTTTAGAATGTGTTGCACTTTTAGGGTGATTCACAAACAAGGTTCTTATTCAGGTGTGGTTACATGGTATCATGAACAGGTGCTGCAATATGTAATAACAATAAGATTAATAGCACACAACTATAACATTTGGTATAATCTTAACATGTAATGAATAGTGGTTGGTTTTAACACTACATGGCATGGTTAATGATTAATTATCATATACTTCAAAAGAATAACTTTTGAAGAACATGTTCTTTAATAAAGAACAAGTATGATAATTAGGGTTGTGGGGTTCTATGGTTTACTTTGTTTTCCATCGCTTCGGAGTAAGTAGTAGATGAATCCCAACAAAGTTGGATTCCTCAACACCTAGGGCTTGTAAGGTTGAGTTAGGCCTGGCATTCTAAGCAATTATTCATACAAGGTTGCTATCAAGATTGGTTCATCTTGTTGGTGATAGCTAGCTAGGGTTTATAGGTCCTTATAAGCAGGTTGTGGATGATTCCTTATTTTCTTCGAAAGAATAACTTTTGAAGAACATACTTCTTAAATAATAAGAAGTATATCAATTAGGGTTGAGGTTGTCTAGGGTTTGTTATTGGATTCACTAAGTAAGGAATAGTGCTTTCCTGAATAGGATGCTTAATAATTATCTTACACTAATGGGGTTTAGTAGAGTATGGTTAGGGGGTGCATGATAATGGGCATGGTTGCTATTAGGGTTCATCATAATGGTGTGATGCTAGGCATGGTTAATTAAGATTGATATCTTTAAGGATAGGAGCTAGGGTTTGCATTTGGTTGCCCTTATTTGATCAATTAGGTTGGATAGGTATGCCTACATGGACTACTAAATTATTGATAATAGGGCTTTTATAATTTTAGGTGGCATGGCAAGTATTTAATTGCTGTTATGATTCTATGTATGAAAGTAGAATGCCATGATTACCTGTGAGGATCTAGGGTTTATGTTTTAGAAGTAATCTATGGTTCAAATGAAATAGTGGAGCTAGGTTATAAATGGCATTAGGGTTTTAGGATCCCACATGAAATTATGGGGTTATCACTTTGCTTTATAATGGAACTAGGGTTTCCTAATTACTCTATAATTCTTGTATTAATAACTTCATTAATAAAGTGGAAGTTATTAATAAATTTGAAATTAAAATAATATTGGATTTGTCCTTTTATTATTTTTTAAAGAATTAATAATTAGAGTAATTATTAATTAGGATTTACATCCTCCTATTAAGGATTTAATAAATTATAAGCAAAGGAAAATTAGTTTTATTATTTTCCTGATTTGCTTATTGGTTTTTATTAATTTTAGAAGTTTTTATTAATTATTGATTTTTAATTAAATTTGGAATTAAAAATAAAGGTTTAAATAACAAGTGTTAAATAATTAAATTTTTATTAAAAATAAAAATTTCATTTTATATTTTTATTGGATAGAGTTTATTTTTAGGATCATTTTGATATCACATTTGGTATTTTTCAGAATTGAATTGAATTTGATTTATTTACGTAAAGTTGCAGCAATTTGTGAATTTTGAATTTAAACTAAAAATAACTAAAGCTACCCGGCCAGGATACACCCACGATCAATGACCGGTGGGGTCCTAGCCATGTCACCAGCCATGGTGGCGATGACGTGGCACACCCCACGGTGGCCGGTGACGATAGCGGTGGTCGCCGGCGATTCCGGCCACCCGCGAGGCCGTGTTCGGTTGCGTTGGAACGAGAACGAGGAGGCGGTCCTAGTGGTGGTGGCGCCGCCACCAAATGGTCGCCGGAGCTTGGCCGGCGGCGAAGCCGAGCGGCGAGCTCACGGGTTAGCCGTCGCGGTGGAGCTACGGCGCCTAATCGAGCGAAGCGAGCACACCGGGAGGTTGAGGAGCTCACCAGGAGGACGTAGGGCGTGACGGCGAGGTCCATGGCGGTCGGGTTCGCCGGAATCGTCATCTCCGGCCGTCGGAGGGAACGAGCTCGACGGAGACGCTACAGATCGCCATGGCTTGATTCCTTTTGCAAATTGACCATGTCGAGGACGGCGATCACAGTGGTGGTCACGGCGGGGCCTGGGGCTTCCCCAATCGACGGTGATAGCCGGAGTCTGGTCGGGTAGGGTTTCGGCCTAGGGTGAGAACGCGCGGAGGAGGAAGGAAACCGAGTCGAGGGTTCATGCTGGGGTTTTTATAGGCGCTCAAACGAGCCTCGTCACGTCGTCGATGAAGCGAGAGATCGCCGGCGAGAAGAGAAGCCCGCCACGGCGTCGTGCCGTCCACCATGCGCGACGAAGAGATGAGGACGACCCTCTCTCTGTTTTAATTCGACGAAGGGGTATCTTGGGCTAAGTCTGGGCTGTGCTCTGGGCCGGTGCTTGTTGGGCTGCTGGTGGGCTTCGCTGGACGAGAGGAGGTCTAGGTGAGATTTTCTCCTCTCCTTTTCTTTTTCCATTTCTGTTTTTATTTTCTCGTTTTTCCTTTTCTAATTTGCATTCTATTTTAAATTCAAATTTGAACCCTTTTCTATTTTGCAGGTGTTTGATAACTGCAATTTTATGAGGACTAGTAAGAAAATCATTATGTTACTGCATTGTTCTTGAATAAACATTAATAGATATATATATATGTGGCCTTGCTACCATTTTTAATTAGGCAAGAATTTAGGTATTAGTTTTAATTTCCTTTTTCATTTATGATATAACCCTCTGTTGAACAATTAGAGTTGGTTATGCCTCTTCCAATTGTTTTGGAAGTTATTATTATGACTTGGTTTCATATTTGAGGAGTTTGTCAATTGCACATGATTTTATGTGAGATCCAATGTATTAAATTTAATAATTGAAGCTAAAGATTTATTAATGTGCCATACTGGGATTCTATCAGTTCTAGTATAACCCCCTTGTTAAGGTTAATACTATCACTACATTTGAAAGTATCTCAGTAAGGATTGTTTCCATCATGGGTTATCTTGTTTACAAAGATAAATGGTTGATCACTACCCATATGGTGTAATTATAGGTTATAGAAGTTAAATGGCACCATAATGCATGTGCTTGGGTTTATCTCCCCTAACCATGATAAGGTGGTTGTTTACTTAACATTTTATGTACTCCTCTAGTTACTATGATATAGAGAATTAGTTTTACCTTCCACCAATTGACTTCTATTGTTAACCCTCAATTTATCATTTAAGCAACTACATTGGTTATAGTTATTTTTATAGTTAACTTTGGTCATATGGATATATGGTTTCTCACCATATAAAGTATAGAGTTTTACTCTAGAGTTTTCTTGGGTCCTTTAATTGAGGAATAAATGGAATATAGATGTGCTAGAGTTCTACTTATGATCACCAAGTGATTCACAAGTTAAGGTTGGGGTATAAGCCTGGTTTTGATGACTAGTGATCTCCCTATAATTTCATGTGGTGAATGATATTTACTTATCCTCTTAGGGTTTAACTTATCCTCATATACCTCAAGAACATGATCATGGATTAGGCATGATCAACTTGTTTTTAATATCTTTATCTCAAGTTCTTAGGGTTTATGATCATCACTCAATTTATAATGATCAAAGTTTGACTTCCTAAGGATCTCTCATTAAATGGAATTCTCACTTCAATGATCAAGCATTGTCTTGATCAATTAAGGTATAGCACTTCTATTTTACTTACTAGGATGATCATGGTTGTCTCAATAGTTTTATATCCCAGGAAAATGCCCGAGATATTATGTTAGGGTTCTACTCAACAATGATGATATGATCATCTGGTCCTAAGAATAGTTCTCTCTCTCAAATCCAGGTGTTGCCTCATCTATTTTTAGTGTAACTCCATAGCTTGAGTTCTCTCATATATAAGAATGGATTATTCTAGGTTATGATGTACTCCTACTACTCTAGTTCAATTGTTGTCCTTTATTCTTAATTAGATAAAGTTATATTTTGTATGATTGGTCTCTCTCATTTTGGAAAGGACGTTAATACTAACTTAAGGTTAGGCTCCATAGGGATTGATGTGATCATCAATATCTATGTTTAACATAAATGGTTTCTCTCTCTAGGGATTGTCTTGAATAATATCCTATGGTTCTTTCTAAAGATGATGATTTGAATACTTGGATGTATATCCAAGGTTTAGCTCAAGGTTTGTTATTGCTTCTCTAATAAGTAAGATAGAGCTCTCACCTCTCTGGTTTTGGTGTATAATAATTTGAACTAAAGAAGAATTATATTCCTTAGTTGGATCTCCTTGTCTTGTTTTCAAGATTAAAGTAGAATGAATACCATGAGGTTCATGGTAGGATCAAGGATTAGTTTCGGACATGGACAAGATAAGTAAAGAATGGTTTCTCCATTTATGGTTACTTGATTTCCAATTGAATAGATGTTCTTATGTTATGGCAAGGAATACCATGTTATGATCTTTTATGAGATCAAGCAATTGATCATTGAGTAAAGTGTTGTTGTGTTAATTTTAGTTCCATTTGATCTAACCCCTTAGATCAAATCATCTTTTCCCAAAACAAGGTTTTAGCAAAGTCACATTGAGGTTTATAGCGCTTGACTTGATGAGCTACTTCAATTCCACCAAGGTCAAGTGAAACTTCGATTCATCGTGGATCTGTTTTACTTTAAAGCGCGAAAATTACCCAGATTTTCTATGCATGAATGCAATGCACGCATCTGTTTCCTCTATTTTTGTAACCCCAATACCTGGGATATTACACATTATATGTCATTATTATGCGTTTTCCGGAACTAACCTATTGACGAGATGCCGAAGTGCCAGTTCCTGTTTTCTGCTGTTTTTGGTTTCAGAAATCCTAGTAAGGAAATATTCTCGGAATCGGACGAAATCAACGCCCGTGGTCCTATTTTTCCACGAATCTTCCGGAAGACCGAAGGGGAAAAGAAGTGGGGCCACGAGGTGGGGACACGGTAGGGACGGCGCGGCCCAAGCTCGGCCGCGCCGGCCTAGTGTGTGGTCCCACCGAGGACCCCTCCGAGGCTGCCCTTCCGCCTACTTAAGGTCTCCGTCGCGAAAACCCTATTACGTTCGACGAAACCGGAGAAACCCTTCCGCAGCCGCCGCCATCGCGAAGCCAAGATCCGGGGACAGGAGTCTCCGTTCCGGCACGCCGCCGGGACGGGGAAGTGCCCCGGAGGCTCCTCCATCGACACCACCGCCATCTTCATCACCGCTGCTGTCTCCCATGAGGAGGGAGTAGTTCTCCATCGAGGCTCGGGGCTGTACCGGTAGCTATGTGGTTAATCTCTCTCCTATGTACTTCAATACAATAATCTCATGAGCTGCCTTACATGATTGAGATTCATATGATGATGCTTGTAATCTAGATGTCATTGTGCTAGTCAAGTGGATTTTACTTATGTGATCTCCAGGAGACTCCTTGTCCCACATGTGTAAAGGTGACGGTGTGTGCACCGTGTGGGTCTCTTAGGCTATATTTCACAGAATACTTATTCACTCGTTATGAATGGCATAGTGAAGTGCTTATTTATATCCCTTTATGATTGCAATGTGTTTTGTATCACAATTTATACGTGTGCTACTCTAGTGATGTTATTAAAGTAGTTTATTCCTCCCGCACGGTGTAATGGTGACAGTGTGTGCATCGTGTAGTACTTGGCGTAGGCTATGATTGTGATCTCTTGTAGATTATGAAGTTAACTATTGCTATGATGGTATTGATGTGATCTATGCCTCCTTTCGTAGTGTGAAGGTGACGGTGTGCATGCTATGTTAGTACTTGGTTTGGTTATGTTGATTTGTCATGCACTCTAAGGTTATTTAAATATGAACATTGAATATTGTGGAGCTTGTTAACTCCGGCATTGAGGGTTCGTGTAATCCTACACGAGTTAGTGGTGTTCATCATCCAACAAGAGGGTGTAGAGTCTAGCATCTATCTATTTATTCTGTTATGTGATCAATGTTGAGAGTGTCCACTAGTGAAAGTATGATCCCTAGGCCTTGTTCCTAAATATCGCTATCGCTGTTTGTTTCTTGTCTTACTCGCATCTATACTTCCTGCAATATTACCACCATCAACCACACACCAGTCCCGGATAGCAAAGCACTTTTACAGGTGCCGTTGCTACTTGCTCGCATTTATTCATACCACCTGTATTTCACTATCTCTTCGCCGAACTAGTGCACCTATTAGGTGTGTTGGGGACACAAGAGACTTCTTGCTTTGTGGTTGCGGGGTTGCATGAGAGGGATATCTTTGACCTCTTCCTCCCTGAGTTCGATAAACCTTGGGTGATCCACTTAAGGGAAACTTGCTGCTGTTCTACAAACCTCTGCTCTTGGAGGCCCAACACTGTCTACAAGAATAGAAGCACCCGTAGACATCAAAAGCCCAAGAAGAAAAGACTCTGGCTTATGAAAAGAGGCTGACTGAAATGGATGTCGTGCTTAATTTGCTCTTGAGGACATCCCAGCCACCATCCATGTCTCAATCCCAGGGCAACTAATCTATTGCACCACCGTCCTACAACATTATTAATCATAGGTCTTTTAATTTCTTTGTGTTCCAATTGTAATTTTTCTTATGAATCTTTCGGTCTGTGAGAGACATATATACTTCTTGTGCCACCATTTATGCATGATATTTATTGTCTATTTTTTGATATTTCGCCAGTTTTTTTGTTTCCCAAATTTCGCAAATAATTCAAATGCTCTCAAATTTTGTCAAATTCAAAAGGTGACGGAAAATGTCACAACGTCACTATTAAATGAAACCACGT
Organism: Lolium rigidum; assembly: GCF_022539505.1. Taxonomy (NCBI): domain Eukaryota; kingdom Viridiplantae; phylum Streptophyta; class Magnoliopsida; order Poales; family Poaceae; genus Lolium; species Lolium rigidum. The sequence goes on along the minus strand of NC_061511.1, from coordinate 90,657,250 downwards.
GGCACCAATTTACTGGTCCCACTTGTCGGAATTTGTGGGTCCCACCGATCAGCATTATTGGGACCCATATGTCGGCAACAACCTGGTCCCACTTGTCTGAATTTTGTGGATCCCACCGGTCAGAATATTGTGGGTCCAGCTTGTCATAATATTTTGTGGGTCCCACCAGTCAGCACCATGCCGGTCCCACATGACAGATATCCATGTCAGCGCCGTCGGACCCATGTTGTCAGAAGCCAAATGGACCCACATGTAAGGCCACGTATGCTTTTTTTGGACCAATCAGAAACTTCCCAAGATTTAGATATTGACAATGAACCTTTGATGTTGACGAATTTGCAGGTCGTCACCATCAAACATTTGACGTTGACGAAAAAATGCATACCGTCACCCCCTATATTTTATGACGGAGCTTCCTTGACGAACCCCATGACGATCAAATTTTGTCACCGCGAAGTTATCCTTGACGAAAATTGGCCTTAACATGACGAAGTGATTTGTCAAAAAAATTGTTTTCCTTTGTAGTGTGATGTGATCATCAATATCTAGGGTTAATATAGGTGGGTTCTCTCTTTCTAGGAAATGTCTTGAATAATATCCTAGGTTTATTCTTAAAGATGATGATTTGAGCATATGGATGTATATCCAAGGTTTAGCTCAAAGTTTGACATTGCTAGCTTCTCTACTAATTATAGAACTCTCTCTCCTCTAGGCTTTGATGTATAATAATTTGGAATAGAGAAGAATATATCAATTGGAAACTAGGGAACATTTCTAGAGTTGAGATCCTTGTCATGAATTCCAATATTGAAGTGGAATGAATACCATGAAGTTCATGGTAGGAACATAGATTAGTTTAAGACATGGAAAAGATAAGATAAGAATAGTTTCTCCATTTTATTGTTACTTGGTTTGTAGTTGAATATATGTTCATATGTGATGGCCATGAATACCATGTTATGATCTTTGATAAGATCAAGTAATTGATCATTGATTAAAATGTTGTTATGTTGTTTTTAGTTCCGTTTGATCTAACCCATAGATCAAATCATCTCTACCCAAAACAAGGTTTTTTGCAAAGGTCACATTGAGGTTTATAGCACTTGGCTTGATGATCTACTTCAATTCCATCAAGGTCAAGTGAAACTTCAGTTACTGTGACATGTTTTACTTTAAAGCGCGAAAATGCCCCAAATTTTCTATGCATGAATGCAATGCACACATCTGTTTCCTCTATTTTTGTAAGCCCAAATCCTGGGATATGACATGTTTCCTTGGCAATATCGATCAACTCATGGTTCACGAAGTGCAGGAGAATGCATGGAACGTCATCGGCGCCCTGCGGAAAACATGTAGGGCGTTAGGGATGCCTAGTTAAAGGCAAGGAGATGGAAGTTATCGGCCGAGGATTAGTTACCGTGATGGCTTCCAGCTCGGATAATGTCGAGGCACCACCGACGGCGGGAGTGCAAATGACGGAGGGGCCGCTTGTTGGCGCGGTACCGGGCGACATATTCTCCGCACCAACGGGTGCATTGAGCCGAAGTAATGGCGCCGCCAGAGAAACCAATGTTGGCGCCGCCGGAGACACCAATGTTGGTGATGCCGGAGACACCAATGTTGCCGCCTGCGGAGACACCAACGGCGCCACGTTGTGCGAGTTGCTGGCCGTGAAGTTGGGAATCGGGGAGGCCCCTGTTCACCGGCCTTATACCACTCCTTCGGCCCCACAAGCAAGGTAGGCATGATGGAGGTGATCGTCGCTCCCATTTGGTCCTCCACTTGTTGTCGTTGTGTAGTATGGAAGCTCTCCACTTGCTGTTGCACTTCCTCTTCAACTATCATCGGGATCTGCGCCACTTGTGCCTTGAGCTCTCGAACCTGCTGGTCGTCGATGTTGGTCTTTTTCTCCTTTCTCCCAGACTTATAGTACTCCGACCATTTCATGGACAAGCCTTTTCCGGGCACATAACCAGCCGGCGTCGGCTTAGTCAATGGATCCTTGTTCTTCACTATGTTCAACGCCCTATTTAAAGGGTTGTCCCAATGGGCACACGGGGAGCTCGTGGACCCCGTGCTGCTACTGCTTTAAGTATCCTGCGGAAGGAACATAAACCATTTAGAAATTTGGATTCATTGATTATAATGCAACCATAAGGAGCTAATTAAGCGGGTGTATTCCTTACCTTTACACGCTCAAGGTCCTTCACCGCCTTATTGGTGGTAAGCTCCTTTGTTACCAGGTCTACACCGTACCGGGCCCTGAGATAGTTCCTGGTTTGCTTATCTTTGTATTTTGCGAAGAGGGGCGGTAGGCCGTTCCTGGCACGCTCCTCGTCCTCCTTGTCCCATTTTGGTTGCGCCACTGCGTAACCGCTGAGATCGAGTTTGTGGGTGCCTAAGTTCAAATCCCGTATGTCCTTCCCCCACTTACTAGAATCCGAGGTTGAGTCACTCTTGCACTTGATCTTGTAATTATGGTAGTTAGCTTCGGTCAGTTTTCTTGACCTTCTCGTAATTGTCTCCTTGATCTTCTCATAATTGTCACCTTTCAGACTCATTTTCTTCACTCAGTTTATCCAACTAGAGAGGGCGGTGCTCATCTTCCTGAGGGCGGCATTGTGCACTTTATTCCGTCTGAGACAGTCAACCGGGAACGAGTATCATTCGTTCAACTTCATTGAGAGGACAGAGCGCAAATTCGCTCGGTCAGGATGACTGAGGTTCTCGGTGTTGATCGAGACCGTTCTCCGGACGATGCACCGAGTTGTGGCGCGTACCCTTTGAAAAATTTAGCGGGCATCGTTGGAATCTCATTGGGGCCCGTTTCAGTTAATGCATGCTTCACGGTGTTGAGCACATTCGGGCGACGATCCTTCATTGCCTCTTCGTTTGACCACCGTCTGTGCTTTTGCCGCCATCAGTGGTGTCATCCCCGGTAGCACCATCAGTTGTGTAGTCGGGATCCGTGTTAGCATCCTCGACATCCATGTCGCGGCGAGGTTGTTCCTCAATCTCCTCAGGCTGCTGCCGCAATGGCTTCGTTGGCGCCGACCTCATCGTTGTCGGCCATGTTCGCACTAAATAGGAAAAAATGCATATACTAAGCGAATAAATTCACGGAAAAATTGGGCATGACCTTTACTAATTTATTGACCAAAGAGTGCCCCATTTTCACCGAAACGGAAATGAATTAAAATTTCGGTGGTAATGTGCAACTCATTTGAAATTTCTGCACAAAAAATGGCACATATACACCACAAAAAAATGCCACAGGTCACTATGTCACATATACATTTGATCCTTGTCCTCCATATACACCACCAAAAATGCCCAAGAAGCAGCACCAAGTCACAACAACAACTAGCAGCAGAGCAAGCTAGCAGCAGCAAAATAAGCTAGCAACAGCAACAACAACATCAGCAGCAAAGCAAGCTAGCAGCTTGCTGTCATATTAATATACAAAGCTTCCACCTCCATACAAATAATATCACCACTATTCTATGGTAAATCCTATTTGTAATAATAGACAATTTTGTTTTTACAATGTCCAACATATTATTAAATATATATCCAAACTGCCTCTAGTTGTAAAGCTTGCTGTCATATTTTTGTAATACACATTTAAAGTTTTTAATGGTATATTTTTAATACATAAGCTTTCTGGAAACATAAGGAAAGGAAACATACAAAGCTTGATGTCATATTATTAATACATAAGCTTGTTGTCAGATTAGAACCACTGAAATTAGATGATACAAAATATTATATTTTTAATATTGCACACGCAGCTAAGAACACATTTTCTAATATAGTGGCCAGATAACTGATAATTTACACACCCTCCCTATTAAAATAGATTTCTATTGCACAACTGCCATTTTCTTGGAGAACAACTAGTACCAGATTGTTTCGACACCTTTGCTATGATTTTTTACACAGGCAACTAGAAAATCAATCACACGAATTTGTTCACATAAAAATCAACGGATAAGCTACAAATAGAATCTAATCGAGATTGGGGAAGAATACAAACAATGCAAGCATAAACAGAAGTTGATGCTGACCTTGAGGGTGCCGACGAGGACGTGGCGCGGAGGGCGCAGCGGGGAGAGCGGAGCGGCGTGGAGGACCCAGAGGCGAGGAAGGGTGGTGTCCTGCTCCGAGGGCGTGGCGGTCGGGGAGGACACGACAGGGAGGGCGTTGCATCGACGGCGTGGCAGCATCCCGCTCCGGGGGCGTGGCGGCGTCCTGCTCCTGCTCCGGGGGCACGTCGGTGATGCATGTAAAATGCATACATGAACTCTGTCCTTTATCATAATGAATTTCCACATATTTTCAACATATATTATGATAATAGCATGTTTTATATTGATTTATGGGGATTTACCAATTATCTCCTTTATTTGGTTTATAACTCTACAGAACAGAAATTTCCTGTTCTGTGTATTTTTCACTTTCAGAGACCTATACGGAGTCAAATTGAGCTGGAATTTTTGGAGCATCATTTTTTCATCGGGAGAAGCACCCTAGGATCTCGAAGCACACTTGGAGGGGCTTGAGTCCCAAAATAGCCCAGGTGGCACGCCCAGACTTGTAGGGCGCGCCACCTGACCTCTTTCGGCCGTTGATCATCCAAATCGCGTGATATTTTCGTCCACTGACGTATTTTGACCCAAAACGCACTATATATATGACCCCAGACAGTTCTCGGAAGGAGAGCACCGCAGAAGACAGAAACATGAAAACAGAGGCTACAGAAGCAAAGATTGGAGGGGGAAACTCCACAGGAGCTACCGCCGGAGGGATCTCCACCTTCTCCTACGTCTTCATCATCATCACCATGATCAAGGGGGTAGTCCACCTCTGGACTACGGGTTTGTGGCAGTAGCTTGATCTATTTCTCTCATGTTTTTCATAGTTGTTAATTCCATATGAGCTGTCCAACATGATTATGGCCATATCTATGTGGTGGATCCTTATTCTATGATATTATGCTATGAGATCTAATCATAATATATGCAAGATGTATTGATAGATGCATATTATGTACCCCGTTCTTAAGTATTGGTTTTCATCCAACTATTATGCAAGAGCGTGTGTGGGGTGATATGTGTATTAGATATAGTAACATGGTTTTAGTGATTGAATAGTGACATGATTTATTGTGGTTTTGCCATTTTTTGCTACCTCACTAGGGATAAAGTGAATGCATGTGCTATGTTCGTCACGCGACAAAAGTTATGATCTTGCTTGTTCATTTGAACAAAGCTTCTACTTTCCCTTGTTCTAGGTTTTTTGAAATAATCATTTTTCGGACCACAACGTGTTATTTTATCACACATACAATGTCTATTTCACACGGTTCTACTTGAATTGGATGGAAAAATAACCATCCAAACAACAGTTGGCACTCGGCAAAGATTGATGGTGTCAAGATTGCCGTCAAGATGGAGGGAGGGTGGCCACTGTTACATGGCTTTTCCGAGTGCCAAAATTTGAAACTCGGCAAAGGCATATATACCTCATGCACGCTAGCTTTCTAAAAATTCACGATATTTTATACGGTCTCCTGAGGATTTCACTAGAAGCGGACCAGTTTTAAACTACATGTCTACTTTTCGTTTTGCAAGATTTTTTGTAAAAATCATTTTTAGGTCATGACCTAAAGAATGGTATAGTTTGCTGGAAGAGCCCTGTTGCTACATGTTTTTTTGTGAAGCATCTACAAGAAACACAATATGCAATGGTACGAAACCAATGTACAAATTAGAGTACCACTTTCACATTACGGTTCACATACGTGTCGATGATGCTAGCTTTCTGGGAATTCACGGTATTTTATACGGTGGCCGGCCGGTTTCGCTGGAAGCGAGATATATTTGAACTAATCGTCAATTTTCCCTTGTTCTCGATTTTCTCAAAAAAAAAATTTACGTCCACAACGTGTCATTTTATCAAAAATATGATGTCGGTTTCACGCGGTTCCCACCAGTGTGCCCTGCGGCCTAAAAAGCATTTCGCGGGTCCCAATTTGATCACACCTCACTCAGAAAAAAACAGAAAATCGACCTTCATGAGGCGTCATTTTATGTGATCTAGTTTCGAGGAAAGAAATAAACTTGGAATAAGATAGTTTTTGTTAAAAATCATTCACAAAATGAGCTAACTCCTACGATGTTCTATGACTTTTACGGCAAATAAGACAAACCATTATCTAAAGCATGATTTACTTTGCCAGAACGAGCCCATATTACGCACATGGGTGAGCCTTGGGTTGTGAAGAAATGTCGGATTTATGAATTTTTCTTTCCTAGCTCTGGAAAATTTCATTTTTTATTTTCCAACACCGAAATAGGTTTTTTTGTGAAGCAGCTGTAAGAAACGCAATCTGCAATGGTACAAAACCTGCGCACAAAATTGGAGGACCACTTCCGCTCTACGGTTCACATAATCACATACATGCTGATGTCACTAGTTTTTTTTTGGGAATTCGTGGTATTTTATGAAGTGTCCTGCCGATTTCGGTGGAAGCGGGCCCAACTTGAACTAACCGTTAACTTTCCCTTGTTCTATATCTTTTGCAAAAAATATTTTTTAGATCGACAATGTGTTGTTTTATCACATATATGATCTCTCTCTCTCTCTCTGGTACATCTTGAATGGGAGGGAAAAATAAGCGTCCAAATCTAATGTATTTGCCTAGTGTCAAGATTTAACATTAGGTAAAGCTTCTATTTGCCGATTGTCAAGATTCGACACTAGACAGAGCCTCTCTTTGCCGAGTGTCAACTAACGGACACTCAAAAAATCGCAACGATACTACATAAACGAAGTATATTTTAATGAAGACTCTAATGTTCCTAAATTTTATGGACTTTCCCAATCTCGACGATTCGTGAGATAATAGCTATTATTCTTTTAAGTTACCTATTATTTGAAGGCAAAGATTGACGGCGTCAAGGTTGCCTTCAAGCTGGAGGGAAAGGTGGCCATTGCTACATGTCCTTGTAGTGCTAGCAAAGGCACTGTTTGCCGTGTGTTCTTTTTTTGCCAAATGTTTTATGTATATTCATCGTGTATGGCTTCTTTACCGAGATTATTTTAATCAACACTCGGTAAAGGTGCTCTTTGCCGAATACCCAAAATAAGAGAGTCAAATCTAGCTTCAAATGCCTCTTAGGTTCGCAACTTGATATTCGGTAGGGATATTAGGCCCGGTGGGCTCAGCTTCTAAGGCCTTTTAGGTTCGCAACTTGAGTTCAGCGGGAGGCGACGACCGGGCCTGTTATTGAGCTCGGCATGCTAACAAGCTAGCCTACTACGTGATATAGAACAACAGATCTAAAAAACAAGAATTAGAGATTACAAAGAAGAATAAACCACATTAATTCCATACAAGTATGTACAGCACTGAGTGGTAGGAGGCTTCTGTTATACCAAGCCGCTGACTAAGCAATACAAATGCGGTTATTACCGGCAGCCGGGCAGGATCAAATCGAAAGTGTCACAACAAAAATTGAAAATATTAACCAAACAATGCGCATATATCGCCTCTCTACGTCGGCGATGTACGGGCTACCGATGGAGGGCACATAATGAACCGATGTGAGGGGCACTGAAGCTACAGGTCACATAGGTATTCTAGGAGAGGATGCAACTAGAGCTAGTAGAAGTTGACCCAGGACGCGTAGCTACCCCCGAACCACCAGGTGGACGGTGCAACGTTGGTCGCCGTGACTTGGCGGCCGTCGTCAAGCTGCACCCTGAAAGATAGGCCCTGCCCGTTGAGGTAGGCGTTGCTCTGCCAGTTGGCACCCCAGTTCCTGCTCATCGCCAGCCAGTCTGTGTTGGACCCCTTGATCCACAACCCCGTCACCACGCCGGAGCCGCCGACGTTGAACACGTTCACAAGCTCGAAGTAGTTGTGCCCGTTTATGGCGAACTTGACGCCCTCACGCTTCTGGCATGAGACCCTGAAGAAGCACAAGTGACATCGCTTCATACATATGCACATCGTCTGCATATCAAATTTAAACTAAAACTACGATAAAAACTATGAAACGGAGGGAGAAGCAATTACCTCTTGTAGGTCACCGGGACAATGCCGGCTCTGTAGATGGCTATGGTTTCCCACGCGGGCTGCGACATGTCGAAGTGGCGCCGGGGCGGGTTACACCAGCCACCGTTGTCGTTGGGTAGCGCGTAGTTAGCCGGGCAGAGGTTGGTGGCCGAGATGGTGATGGACTTGCCGGCGTTGCACATACTGCTCTTGCTGGTGTCGCAGGTGATGGTGTAGCACGCGCCGCACATGGCGCCGTCGTTGAACAGCACCGGGCTCAGCGCTGCGTTCTCCAACCCATACCCTGCGTTGTACAGGTTGCCATACCCACACGCTCCATCTGCATAGCATGGATAGTAACTAATCCTTAGAACACCCACTCACTCGAGAAGGATGATGCACGTACGTAGGTGGAAAATGGAGACGAAACCAACGTACTCATAGTGCCGGAGCCATCTCTGCCGCCGTAGAACGTCGCCGTAGCGCTCGTCGAGTAGTACTGCGCGTCTACTACATGAGAAGCTAATCCGCAAAGTGCAGTCACAAGCACCAATACTGCTGCTCTCTCTTTTGCCATTGGATTGTTAGTGCTTGCTTGGACCGAGGAGGGCTTGTGATATGCTGGCTTGTGTCCTTCAGCTGCCTTCCTGCACCCTGGGATTTATACTAGTCATGAGACTCCTCTAATAACTCTTACAGTTGGAGATAGGGTAAACCTAGCCTTCGACTGTTTCTTCTTTGACTTTTGGCACATCGAGTTTTCAAACGAGTAAAAATATAGGTTTCTGACGTGTTCTCCATGTTCTTGATGCTGTAAGAAATTTATCTATGTCTGCAGAAATTCTTGTGTGCATGTGCCCTAACTGAGATTCCAATCGCCACACACTACCCTGCATGTGAGAGAATCGTTTGTGCTGAGATGGAAATTTAATGATACCTTGTTAAATAGACTTGACATACAGCTAAAGTCGGTGGAAACTAAGTCGATGTGATCACCTATTTCAGAAAAAGTACAATGTGAGCAATTCTGTTACAGCTATACATGCATGGCCTCAGCCATATGACAGCCTGCATATTGTCTAAACAAATTTTACAAAATGTGTATACTACATACAGTGGGCTATGCCTACTTACCGGGTGGTTTACAGCTTGGGACGAGAAAAGAATTACTTGTCCAATGACATGATAAAATGCTTAATGCTACAGTTCTAATATACCGAGTAACCCTACGTCACTCTTTCTGTTTTTTTTGTATGTGAGGAACTATACCTCAAGAGATATAGTTACTCCATACTTTCCAAAAACGTATCCGTATAATTCTAGTAAAATGTCAATGCCTTCAAGGTTTGACCGTAATTTATCGACAAAATATCAGCATCTATAATACCAAATCAACATCATAGACACAACATAAAATATACTTCTATAATATACTTATTCATTATTGTAGATGCTGATATTTCCTTTTTATATTTGGACAAACTTCATAAGATTTGGCTCTTAGAAAATTATACTCCTTAATCTTTATATTTTGAAACGAGAGAAAGTATTTGTGAATCGACATTAACATACGTCCGGTCAAAAACATTGTTCATTTTATACTGGTACACATATCTATATTCAGGTCGAACATTTCATGGCTTTTACTTGATCAGCAATAGTTATGTTTCGGCTGCCACATAGTGAAGCAACTTTTTTATGTGCACTATATGTGTTTATTCTCGTATCATCTCTCAATCATCGATATCTAGGGACGATTAGAGAAGTGTACATGCTAGTGTATGTGTTTATTCATAAGCAGTAGTTTCACATCTCAAAGTTACCATGTTTTTGCGCAGCTGTTTATCTGCCGTTGACATCCCAAGAAAGTCACATTTACTAGAGCAGGCCACCTAGTACAGGGTATTGTCATGTGTGACGCGGCACTGTTTCTGCAAGTTTTGATCTGTGATTTAACTCCTCTGAACTGACAGAGGGCTAGCTAGCCTATGAGTGGGGTACATCTTCACTACGTACGTACGAACCTTAGTGTACCTTCCGGACGGAACACTTGTGTCAGTTGGACTGGGGCATGCATGGATGCTAATTCTAATCGTCCTTCAAGTCAATCATGTATTACTAATACAAAATATTTTCTTTCTGACCAATCAAATAGATTTTACTGAAGTCTCATTGTGCTCCGTCGTTGCCATTACTTTATGTAGTAACATGTAGGGCCCGTGAAGTAAGGGCATCTAGACGGCGATAACATGGCCAATTGGCGCCCAGATTAACCGCAATTCTGAAACGGATCGAATGATCACAGGATTTTAAATTGGTGTCGGTTGGAGGCGAAGTGATAAGCGGTGAGATCCATGATGGTAAGTACGGTAGTTAAGATTCGGTGTGAACACAACATTGGGATTGGTTCTCTGAGCTCTGTGTTTCATTCTGACTTGCTTGTCGATCTGAATCAGCAAGATTAGACTTAAATGCGCAAGGCACATTATTTCTATTTTTTGCTTTGTTCGTGGGATAAATGAGAAATTAAGTTAAGCCAAATCAGGGTTACCAGCTCAGAAGCATTATAGAAATGGTCAAGAACCCTAGTTTTCGTCATGTCCATGTGAACTTGAGAGAAAGTGAAGAGGAATTAGCATGTCCCGAGTATTACGCGTCCCATGATAGAAGGGGAGAAGATATGCAAGACCCATTAACTGAGCATTCATCAGTATTCAAACTGTAAGTGCGCACTAAGATGAAACATCACACAGACACTCCCATGGGAGGTAACATGTAAGCGTGGGTACTGCTAGTGCTAGGATTTAGGGCTGGCTGTTTCGACCTGGGCGAGGCATCTGGAAGAGTGGACTTTGCGGGGCCAGGGTGTCATGCTTCCAGTTTCGATCTGAAGGATGAAGGAGGCACCGGGGAAATGAATTGTGACAGCAAGAAGACCGCAAGGAATGAAGGCACAACGAGTGTGTTTTGATCATTCAGGTTCAGTTTTGTCAGTCGAGCGCTGCCCCTTACTTTTGTTTTTTTGACGGTCGAGCGCGGGGGGTGCTTTACACCGACCTGCTCGGTGCGGAGCGACGAGCCGCACACCCCCAGCCATTGTTGGGCCCGGCCCACGGTCGCGGTTTCAGTTCCTGAACAGGTTTTTATTTGTTTAGATTTGAACAATTTTTAAATTAGAACAAATTTTAAATTGGAACAAATTTTCAAAATTTATTATTTTTTATATACGAACAATTTTCGAAGAACATTTTTAAAATTTGATTTTTTTAAAATTTAAATAATTTTCGAATTTGAACAATTTTTATATTTGAACAATTTCGAATTTGAAAAAATATCATATTTAAAAAAATCGTATTTGAACAATTTTTATAATTGAACAATTTTTTATTTTGAACAATTTTTTTACGTGAACAATTTTCGCATTTGAACAATTTTTATACTTGAATAAATTTTCGAATTTTATTTTTTTCGAATATTTGAGATAGCATTTAAAATATATTTAAATTTAAAAATTAAATCTTAAGAACGAAAAAAGAAACAGAAAAAAAAGAAACAAAAATAAGAAACAGAAAAAAAAGAAACAGAAAAGATAGAAAAACAGAACATCAAACAACAAAAAAACACGAACTGGGCCGACCAGGCCGGCCCATACCGCGCGCGCGGGGGTGTGCGGCGCGCGGTAGCCACCGACCTGGTCGGCATATAGGATTTGCCGTCGAGCGCTGCCCCTTACTGTCACGCTAGCTCGTGAACGGGCCGAGGAGCAGCGAACTCCTCCACTCACACTTACAAGGCCCCTCTCGTCCATGGGTCGTAACCTAACCTCCGTCGTTGGGCTAAAGCTGTTGGCCCATCGTAGCCATCTGCACCCTAGATTTATTTGGTTTTCTTGTACTCTAGTAAATCCAGTTTTGTATAGTTTGGCTACCGTAATAATAACAAAATAAGCTAAAGTTGAGGTGAAATTTAGAAAGACAATTTCTTGTTATGGTACTAAAAAATAAAAAGAATGGACTTTAAAAATAAAGTTACCAAAGTAACTAAAATAATCTGTAAACACAATAAAAGTCAATACAATTATACAAGCAACAAATCACATGATGTATCATGAGTTCATGATTGCAAACTATTTATGGAAAACGACCTTGAAAAAGCAAGAAACCTTAAGTTAATTTTATCAGCTTTTAAGAAACTATCAGTCTTAAAATTATTTTCCATTAAATTGAAGTGTTCTTCTTCGGTGAGGCTCAAGACAATGCCACCCAGCATGTTAATCTTTTTGGTTGTGTGATTGCCTGATTGGTAAGTTTTATATTAGTTATTTAGGCGTTCCGATTCGTTACATGTGGCTTAAAAATGTTGAATGGAAACAAGTTGAGGAAAGTCTTCAAAGACGTTTATCTAGCTGGAAACGCAAGTTACTATCTGATATGGTAGTGTATATGATTTTCTTGTTCCAGTTGCCTAAAAGAGTTTTGTAAAGATTAGATTATTTTTGATCAAGATTCTTCTGGCAAATAGATAGTGAGAAAAAGAAATAACGACTAGCGAAATAAAATGTTGTTTGCCGTCAAAAGATCAAGGAGGACTTGGTGTTCAAGACCTTAAAGTTAAAAACTGAGCTCTCCTTGGAAAATGAATATGGAAAATATCCATATAGAGAAAGTATGTCGGATTTATCCCAAGATTTTGGAAACCTGGGGACACATTACTTATAGCTGATCTTATAGCGACAAAGAATTTCTTATTCCCGTATGGATCTTTCCCATCAAGGATTGATCTCAGATAAGGTTCTTGCAAGATAAATGGCTTGGCAATGCCACTCTTCGAGAATAATATCCTCCGGTATACAATATTGTGCGTCACAAATATGATACACTAGCAAAGGTGCTGGAAACATCACCACTGGATGTGATGTTCAGGCGTGATCTCGTTGATCAAAGGCTAACATCATAGAATGCTTTGCTTCGACGTCTGGATATGATCTGGTTAATGCAAGGAACTAACGAGTTTTCATTCGAATACATGAGAGTGGAAATTATGTACAATGCATTGATCCAGCCTAACGTGTTGGTAGATAATACAAAAATCTGGAAAATAAATATTACATTAAAGATTAAGGTATTCATATGGTATGTTCGTAGGGGTTATTTTACTAAAGACAACCTTGCAAATCGTAATTGACATGGAAGTAAAATATGTGTTTTATGTCATCGCAAAGAGACTATTAAACATTTATTCTTTCAATGTCAGTTTTTTAGATCTATATGGCCAGTCACCCAAATAGGTTAACTTATACCCATGACGTAGCGTTGTGAATATCAATGGCAACTAGCTTAATGAGGTGGATCACATGTTTAAAACTGTTATTAGGGTGGGAATGCTTGCGATGGTCGCTATGACTATGTAGAAATGACAACATTTTTAATGATAAAAATTATTCTCTTCTTGTAGGTTATCTACCAACATTGTTTTGATTCATTCATGGTCGTCTCTTCAGCGAGGGAGAATTGCGGCCTACTTATGGAGGTGCCTACCCTGTTCGAGTATACAACAAGAGATACATTTTCCCAACATAGATTATAACGGAATCTGTGGTTGGCAATCCACGTTCTTAGGCGTTCATAATGTTTCTATGATCAATTGTTATGCCTTCTGTATCGTCGGGTGCCTGGATGTTTGTGCGGCTGGGTACATCTTAACTATGTAGAATCAAGTTGTAATACTTATACTTTTTAAATAATAAAGTATTCTTTATCAGAAAGCGGGTTTTATAAATTGAGTAACAGTAAAACTCAGCTACCTTGAAGCTTGCACATCGATTTCATGTCGTGGACCGTCGGATCAGGTCATTCAATGTTCGGTTCTTGCTTAGGTCATCGAATCCCACCAAATGGTCCAGCCAAACGTGACTGGTTTGCTACTCCGGAGTCCATGCTAGACGATTTGTGGTATATCGGGCCGTAAAAAGCTTAAACGGGCCTCAGGCCTTGTTTTGTCGGGCGATGTGATCGTATCTTGTTCCTTGTTCTTTCTTTCCCCCCTCTCTCATTATTGCGCCGTCTTGAGCGGTGCCTGAGCTTTCCGCTCCCACATGGATGCGTTGATCGGCCATCTACCTCCTAGATTCTGCCGTCGATCCAGACTCCTCGGCCACCATCAGCGCCTGCCTCTGGCAAGGCCATGCCTACGCTAAGAACAGGTGATTCACGAGCTCTATAAGACTGTAACTCTTGAGTCTTGTTTTTCCACGCCCCAAGTATGATATTGATTGGTTCGCCTTCTTTGTCGGCAATGCCTTCATGGGAGGCTGCGGGGAATTCTGCTGGTTCCCATTAAGTTGTTGTCTAGTGCTACATTTAACGGAGGAATTCACTTCCTAGATTGAGCTTACCACACTTCCTTTCAGATTATGCAGTTGAGGAAGGTAAGACCACATTGTAGCTACAACACATTGTGCTATATATTATTGTCGTGAAGACACCAATTATAGGTAGTGTTTGCAAAAAAGAAATGTTCTAAAGACATTATGGATGCATAGAGATTTACAATAGAAAAGTCTCTCAACCGTGATCAAAACATTGTAGCTACAACACAACCTACAGGCAAGACAACATCTGGAGTCCGTGCTCTCAACACAAAAATTTTGACATAAAAAACCACTTACTCCAACGAATTGGCAAATAAGACCACATGTGAATGGAATTGCCAGAAAAAACCACCTCATAGTGGTAGCAGGACTTCCCAAGAGACACGTGGCACCTTCCGCGGCTTGTGGCGGAGCAACACTGTGGTGCAGGCACTATCGTTCATGCAGGGGTGCCGCCATGAGCTGTGGTGGCAGGGCCCACCACCATACTCCTTCTGTCATGTGTAATGGCTATGCTGCTTGCAAGGTAATCAGAATCCAGATCTAACTCCTGGAATCCTACGATTTAACGATTCTACAACATCGTGTCGATCCAAATCCCACTATGAATCTCAATCTGGTAGAATCCATGTTGACTCACGATTCGAACCATAGAATCTTATACAATATTGTAAAATCCCGATCCTGTTTATGGAATTTCCTGATTCTACTTACTGGTTAATTGAGTCATCCGTTTAACTGTAGCAGCATATCATGTCAACCTTCCAAGCCAGTTTCACTTGCCTGGAAACCATTTATTTACATGGAAGGTTAAATTCTACACCGTCTTATCATTGATAAATTTCTAGCAATAATTTTTTTTAAGTTTTTTTAGCTATATTAGGGTAAACCATATTGCTAGAAATTTTACTTAGTATTTTCACCTCTTCTATACTACTATACAAAATTTTAGCATGGATAAAATCTTCGCTGAGAAATCTAGTAGAATCCAGGATTCTACGACTCGATACTACGACTCGACTCCGTCAAACGAAAATCGATCCGACTCCGAATCCCGACTCTAACTACCTTGCCTGCTTGGCCTAATGTGCCGCCACACCTAACGTGGCAGGGTCCTGCCTCAACGATCTACGGCGGCAGGTGCCACAAGTTGCCTGGCAAGTCCTGCCGCCGCTGTGAGGTGGTCTGTTTTGGCAATTTTATTCACAACTGGTATTTTTTGCCAATTCGTTGGAGAAGGTGATACTTTATGCTAAAATTTTCTTAACACAGTGCCTTCAAAAAGGCCATTGCCAGACACAACAAATTGAGGCAAACCTTGGATTTTGACCCTGGAGCAAGTCCACCCTCTCGAAAGAATACCTTCAATAAGTCCATTGCCAGGCACAACAGATTAAGGTTAGACCTTATATTTTCACCCTGAAATATAAGACTCCATACTCCTCTAGGGCTGCCGGCCCCAGTCGCCGATGTCGTTGCTGCAAGTTAAGAAACACCAAGCAAAGTCCTTTTCTACACGAATACCCAGTCCGCCATTACTAGACCTTAGACCTCAGCCACTATAACATTCTCCGGCACTGTCATTTCAGAAATAAAAAATCAAAATGTCCATGATGGTAACAAATAGTGAAGTTTAGCGTCACTCCTTCCTGAAGCCACATGGCTAGAAATATGGGTGCACACGATCGAATCCCATCCGATCCAGCAATCTACATGAAGCCAATGGAGATTGTCAGCGGAGCCTTCAGAAACTCGTCACCGGCCAGATCAATGAGGGCCGACATCAAGCAGAACACCATCTTTGTGCGAGAAGAACCCAAGGACCGCCTCCTTTATCAGGAAGATAGGCAGGCCCTCACGCTGACGCCCACCCGCTCCCAATAAGAGACCGGAGATCTCAGCGGGCACCACCACCACCCGCACCACGTGAAGAAAAGGCGCTGAGACGTACCGAGTCCCACGAACCAGGCGATGTGCCACCCTTGTGGCCACAGTGATCACCAAGGTCGCCGAAGAGGTCCAGTGCCGCCTCCCAATGTCCATCTTCGCTGGATGAGCCGCGTCGTCCATGGCCACGCGAAGCTCCCGCCAGAGATGCCACCACACGAGGAGGAGTAGGCCCATGCCTCCACTAGTCACGCTCGGATATGAGAGCCCGCCATCACCGTCTACAGGGAGGGGCTATGCCCGTCGGCTTCCTCTGGCGACAGCGGGAGATGCGGGGGAGGAGATGTGGGGCGGCGGCTAGGGTTTTGCCCGAGCCGCCCCGCCACCTCCTAGGAGCGACACAAGTGTGCATCAAGAGACCGTTAGGTTTTTGTAGGCAGTCGGGCAAAGAAACTGGATGCTACCAATTGATCTATCTCGGCCTTCTATGTTCACTTGTATAAGTTTGTGGAAAAAAGATATTTTATGTTGTCTACGTAAATAAGATAAGAACATGTCTCGTGGAAAACTATTTTAGATCGCCAAAAAATATCTTTTTCACACAGTCCATAAACTTTTTTTTTTGCGAAACTTAGTGTGTAACATAGAATGTCTAGATTTACAGCCAGATATTTTTCAAAATTTATAAGCATTTTAAAACATACCTTTTAGACAAGGGGTGCATCTACACATATAAACCAATGTGAATTTCCCCAAGAAACCAACCTATCAAAGTATTGGTATTTTTCTTTCGAGCAACCCAGCAGGGGCTCGTAATATTGAGCTAGCTTTGTGAATGCTCTTCCAGCTCCCTTTTTCGGTATGGGGTCGTGGAATTGCTTGATGTGGAAGTGACGGTGTGTCGTGCTGTTTGTGCCCCGCACATTTAAAAGTGTGAGAAGAAAAGCTGATTTACGTTCTGCTCCATTGCCTTAGCAGGTCCCTACCCCCAAGGACGTGCTTTTTTCGCCACAAAGCATGGCACCCTCGGTCCACTTGCTGTAATTCTTTTGTCCTATACTCACATATGCATATATTCTTCGTGCTTACCGTTAAGTGGATTTTGAACGAAAAGAATGCTGCAGGAAGGGCCTCCATTTCCCGGAAACTGCTAGTGAACCTAGATCTAGGCGCACTCGGGTTTTAATAAATTGAAATAAATATTGAAGTTTTGAATAAAATGAAATAAAATTTTGCACACACATATTATCTTAATACTCACTTGCTTATATTTCAAGAAAACATACAAATATATGTAGCCTACATGAAAGTGACAAAATATCCAAAAAATAAAAATTTCCATTTTTCTTTTCTAGCGTAGGCCGCATATGGTTGTATTATGCCTTGAAAAAATGCACGGGTAAGTATCAAAGTAATGTATGGATGCATGAACTATTTCAAATTTTCAGAAATTAAAATACGGAGTAGCATTTTTTATTTTCTTTTAAAAACGGGTGCGCCTACACCCATGTCCACCAAATCTGGGTCGCTCCAATTTCTCTTTCCTCTTGTCTCTCCTTCCATCCCGTTGAAAGTCGCTAGTCCACCTACGGCTCCTATCCCCTCCCTCTCTAGTGGCTATGTCGTCTGGTTCGTTGAGGTGAGGGGTATTCTGGCTCCTCCGTATATACTAGTAGTAGGTTTAGGTCATGGGCTTGGTACCTTCTTGTGTTTATCGTGCTTGGTGTTATGCCTTGGGGATTTTAACATATTGTTGCAGAGCTCCGTGGTGGGGAACGAGCTGAAGGGTTGATACAGTGAGATCCTCTTTAATAAGTGTGTTCACTTCTCAAATTCGGTCAATGACATTGTGACCCATCTTCATTCAAGACATCGAAGTGATGGAAAAGAAGGGGGCCTCAATTTGCATGTGGCTTGTGCAGATCTGGCGAGCGAAGGAATATGGAGTTTGTTTCTTTCTTCGGAGAGGCATCGTGTGTGCGGCCTTTCGCTGGCCTTAGTCTGGCCCGCCGCGGACCTTGATGGGGCCATTTCTGAGGCCTTCGCCAGCTTCAACGCGACAACCATGCTCGGGAGCTCCAGATCAACTCCAATGGAGAAGGACCTAATGATGAACTTCTACTCTATTTTTAGGTCCAATGTGTGAAATCAGAGGACTGGAATGTCATTTATGTTCTCTTTGAGGTCCTCTTTATAACTTGTAATCCTATCAAGATAATAAATGCAGTTTCTATATCCTTGTGTGTGTGTGTGTGGGTGGGGTGGGGGGCTCCCCGCTGCTCAAAAAAAGGAAAACTAATCAACTACTTCCTTTGTCTCAGTTTAACATGTGTGCACGTAGTTTAAGAAATTACTTTAAGCATTATTTTGATCAATAAAATATGAAATATATATCGCAAAAATTATATCATTGGAAATCTTTTTTGTATACGAATCTAATGATATAGATTTTATAGGTATAAAATTTATATTTTGTTGACCAAATCAATGGTCAAAATTTGTCTTAAACTGCGTGCATGTCTGTTAAACCGAGACATAGGGAGTACTTTACATGGAACAATTGTATATTCTTTTTTTTTTGCAAATCGAACAATTGTACATTCTGGTAATGCGGCATTAATGATTCTTTAAGTTTGTCAGATTACTCATTCACTTTGTTTTCTGGACGGTAATCGGCATCAAGCGTCCGGTCGAGGTCCGGCATCAAGCGTGGAACACACACAAGAAGGGCAGATCGATGAGAAAAATGGAAGTTGCTAGCCACCACACACGGTAAAGTCTGTCGGTTCGGCATATGTTTGCTCCTAAAAAAAAGACTGAAGTTCTAACGTTCGCTCATTAATGTTTCCTTTTTTTTTTTGCTACTTTGGATGTTTGCATGGATATAAAGGGAAATGCCTTTTTCTGTTCTGGGAGCTATCATATCCAAAGGAGAAACAAAGAAAGGAGTCGATAAAAACAAAAGGTAGGAGGAGACGGTTCGTGAGTGGTGAAACTGTCGCTATAACGGTGAAATGATTGAATTTGGAATGAACAAAGCAGTTGTCTTATTCAAGGAAAAAAATAGCGCGCTATAACAAAATAGCGTGAGTCTAAAAATACGCTATTAGCATGTTATAACGTGCTATTAACGCGAATAGCGCGCTATAGCGCTGAAATAGCGTAGCGTCGGCTCTCCAGATATGCTATAGCGTGCTATTAGCGTTGGAATAGCGCGCTATTTTTTTCCATGGTCTTATTACAAGAAACCCCTAGTAGCTTTTGTACTTGCTGCGGGTCGGGCAGCATTACACAATGAGGATTGATCAAATTATCAAGACAGAAAGAAGAACAGAGGTGCAGTGGTAAAATTAAAGTGGAGCACAGACACAACTCGGGATTCATGCATGTCAGTCGAAAGAAACACCACATATGAGTACTTAGAGCATTGTTTGGTCAGGTCTTTTTTGGGGCAAGCCTGGATTTGATCTTCTCCACTTCCTTGGTGCCGACCTGGAAGGCCTTGGTGAGCACATTGTTGGGCACGGGCGGCGTGGCACCGAAGAGCGTCATGGCGAGGGACTGGGTGCCCGGGAACTGGCTGTTGAATGCCGAGATGACGGAGGCGGGGCCGTCGCCGTTGTTCTTCTGGAAGTGGACGAGGCCGCGGGGGAAGACGAAGACGTCGCCGGCGGCGATGGTCTTGGCGATGAGCTTGTTCCCGGTGGTTATGAAGCCGACGTCGAGGGCGCCCTGGAGGACGAAGACCATCTCAGTGGCGCGCGGGTGGGTGTGCGGCGCGTTGAGCCCACCCGGCGCGTAGTCGATGCGCGACATGGAGACGCCGAGGGTGTTGAGGCCAGGCACCTTCTCCACGTTGGCTCCGGTCACCACGGAGCCATAGGTGTTGTTGGTGTTGCCTGCCGTGCCTAGACCTTTGAAGTAGAAGTCGTCCTCGGTTACCGTCGCCTTGCAGGCGAACCCATTCACTTTCACGCCTGCACACAGACATTTCCAAGGGAGCAAGAATGGAAGGTGAGCACTCAAGTCTGCAGTTGTTCTATTTCTATTGTTCTCGATTGAAGTAGGGGTAACAACTTACCTGAAGTGAGATCGGCAACGCAGATGTCCTGGAGCAAATCAGGGTCGCCGGCGATGGAGGGGAAGGGGAGAACAGAGAGCAGGAGTGCCATGATGGCACAGGGAAGCAGGGGCGAAACCATGGCCATTGCAGGCTTGCTCTCGTGCTTGCGCTGGTCCTTGATTTGGATGAGAGTATTATGACCTGGGGCCTGCCTCTCTTTACTCCTTTCTCTGTGCACGCTCCTTTACGCTCCCTGTTCGAGATGAATGACCTTGTTGGATGCTGAATAGACAAAAGATGTGGATGAAATTTATAACAGGTGGGGACTAGAGAGAGAGAGACTGGAGCAGGAGTGAGTGATGTGAGTGCCAAGGTATGAGAAGAAGATTGTCCGTTCACCCCAAGAAATGTGCTGGCCGTGTGAGGTAGGAAGTAGGAGAAGATTGCTGTAGGAGTACACAAGGAACAATGTGATAGGTTGTTATTTTATACCCATCTCTTGATTTTGATCCCGTAGCAGAATATTTTAGGTTCTGAACCACAAGCCACTACAGGAAAATCAGGCGCTGCCGTGCAGCATATCATTGCCGTGAGGCACCGCACGGCAAAGAATTCTTTGCCGTGCGCCGCAAGAGGCACGCACGGCAAAGAATATGTGCACGGCAAAGTTACAGGGTGGCGCACGGCAAAGATAAAGAGCACGGCAACCTCACCCATGCCGCACGGCAACGTTCACTCGCACGGCAAAGTTCCTCAAACGCGCACGGCAAAGAAACCATGACGGCAAAGCCAACGGAGGCCGCACGGCAAAGAAACCGTGCTCGGCAAAGGATCGGGACATTGCCGTGGGCTTCCCTTTGCCGTGCGGCCAGATAAAATGCACGGCAAAGACGCCTTTGCCGTGCACTCCTTCTTTGCCGTGCGCCATACTTCATTTTATTTGTTTTTCTTTCTATTTTATTTACATCTAATACTTATATTTATTTTTTTATTAGTTTTACTTTTTGATGACTATTTATTAGTGTTACTTAAGACAATGTGCAATACAAAATTAGTCTCCATGCTCATCCCCCACAAATATCGGGGTTCCGGTGCTCCGGCGGCCGTCCCCCTCCTTCCCCCAAAACAGCGGGACGGCGGGTCTACCCCCGTTGATTTCTCCGCGCGAGGGTGCACAATGTACTTTTTCATTCTCTTAGGTTTGTTAGGGTAGGTTTTAGGTCCAGTTGCAAGTTTTGGTTGCATTTCGGTGCTCCGGGGTCATTCCCCCTAAAAACGGCTGTCTCGTGGGCCCCGGATGGTCTACCCCCTAGATTTCTCCGCGCGAGGTTCCACCAATATACCTTTTCATAGGTTTAGGTTTGTTTAGTCCATGGACATATGGAAAACCATGTGTGGCACCCTTTGGCACAGTCTAGCCCCCGATATACCCGCGGCGGGACACTTCAGCGGTACACGTCCGGGAATCGTTAAGTGTTATCGCCCGAAGGTGAGGAATGTCGGACCGGGGATCCATGCCATGCACCATTTTGTGAATCACACCTTGCATCACACTTTGACACATAGCATAGGTCCACATGCAAGGTTTGGTGGGGTTCCGGTGCTCCGGCGGTCGTTATCCCCCTCCTTCCCCCAAAACAGCGGAACGTGTGCCCCGGTGGGTCTACCCCCTAGATTTCTCCGCGCGAGGGTGCACCAATGTAACTTTTCATTCCTTTATGTTTGTTTAGTACATATACACATGGAGAACCAAAGATTGGGACCCTTTGGCACATATACCAGCAGCTAGAGCCATTATCACACGATCGACGGTGTGCTCGGTCTACTGGTTAGGGTTAGGTGTAGGGTTAGGGCTAGGGTTTAGGGGCTAGGGCTAGGGTTTAGGTTAAAGGGTAAGTATTTATGGTTAGGTTTAGGTTTAGGGTTGAAGGTTAGGGTTAGGGTTTATGATGCATGGTTCTGCAGCTCCGGCGTCGTGGTTTAGGGATTTAGAGGGGTTTAGGGCTCGAAGCCTCCCAGCTTAGGGTTTAGGGTTTAGGGGAGCTACTTTTGCACCATTAGACCTTGCACCACACTTTGGAACATATCATAGGTCCACATGCAAGGTTTGGTGGGGTTCCGGTGCTCCGGCGGTCGTTATCCCCCTCCTCCCCCCAAAACAGCGGAACGCGTGCCCCGGCGGGTCTACCCCCCTAGATTTCTCCGCGAGGGTGCACCAATGTAACTTTTCATAGGTTTAGGTTTGTTTAGTCCATGGACATATGGAAAACCATGTGTGGCACCCTTTGGCACAGTCTAGCCCCCGATATACCCGCGGCGGGACACTTCGGCGTACACGTCCGGGAATGCGTTAAGTGTTATCGCCCGAAGGTGAGGAATGTCAGACCGGGGATCCATGCCATGCACCATTTTTTGAATCACACCTTGCATCACACTTTGACACATAGAATAGGTCCACATGCAAGGTTTGGTGGGGTTCCGGTGCTCCGGCGGTCGTTATCCCCCTCCTCCCCCCAAAACAGCGGAACGTGTGCCCCGGCGGGTCTACCCCCCTAGATTTCTCCGCGCGAGGGTGCACCAATGTAACTTTTCATTCTTTTAGGTTTGTTTAGTACATATACACATGGAGAACCAAAGATTGGGACCCTTTGGCACATATACCGGCAGCTAGAGCCATTATCACACGATCGACGGTGTGCCCGGTCTACTTGGTTAGGGTTAGGTGTAGGGTTAGGGCTAGGGTTTAGGGGCTAGGGCTAGGGTTTAGGTTAAAGGGTAAGTATTTATGGTTAGGTTTAGGTTTAGGGTTTAGGGTTAGGGTTAGGGTTTATGATGCATGGTTCTGCAGCTCCGGCGTCGTGGTTTAGGGATTTAGAGGGGTTTAGGGCTCGAAGCCTCCCAGCTTTAGGGTTTAGGGTTTAGGGGAGCTACTTTTGCACCATTAGACCTTGCACCACACTTTGGAACATATCATAGGTCCACATGCAAGGTTTGGTGGGGTTCCGGTGCTCCGGCGGTCGTTATCCCCCTCCTCCCCCAAAACAACGGAACGCGTGCTCCCGGCGGGTCTACCCCCCTAGCTAGATTTCTCCGCGCGAGGGTGCACCAATGTAACTTTTCATAGGTTTAGGTTTGTTTAGTCCATGGACATATGGAAAACCATGTGTGGCACCCTTTGGCACAGTCTAGCCCCCGATATACCCGCGGCGGGACACTTCGGCGTACACGTCCGGGAATCGTTAGTGTTATCGCCCGAAGGTGAGGAATGTCGACCGGGGATCCATGCCATGCACCATTTTGTGAATCACACCTTGCATCACACTTTGACACATAGAATAGGTCCACATGCAAGGTTTGGTGGGGTTCCGGTGCTCCGGCGGTCGTTATCCCCCTCCTCCCCCAAAACAAGCGGAACGCGTGCCCCGGCGGGTCTACCCCCCTAGATTTCTCCGCGCGAGGGTGCACCAATGTAACTTTTCATAGGTTTAGGTTTGTTTAGTCCATGGACATATGGAAAACCATGTGTGGCACCCTTTGGCACAGTCTAGCCCCGATATACCCGCGGCGGGACACTTCAGACGTACACGTCCGGTGAATCGTTAAGTGTTATCGCCCGAAGGTGAGGAATGTCGGACCGGGGATCCATGCCATGCACCATTTTGTGAATCACACCTTGCATCACACTTTGACACATAGCATAGGTCCACATGCAAGGTTTGGTGGGGTTCCGGTGCTCCGGCGGTCGTTATCCCCCTCCTTCCCCCAAAACAATGGAACGTGTGCCCCAGCGGGTCTACCCCCCTAGATTTCTCCGCGCGAGGGTGCACCAATGTAACTTTTCATTCCTTTATGTTTGTTTAGTACATATACACATGGAGAACCAAAGATTGGGACCCTTTGGCACATATACCAGCAGCTAGAGCCATTATCACACGATCGACGGTGTGCCTGGTCTACTGGTTAGGGTTAGGTGTAGGGTTAGGGCTAGGGTTTAGGGGCTAGGGCTAGGGTTTAGGTTAAAGGGTAAGTATTTATGGTTAGGTTTAGGTTTAGGGTTTAGGGTTAGGGTTAGGGTTTATGATGCATGGTTCTGCAGCCTCCGCGTCGTGGTTTAGGGATTTAGAGGGGTTTAGGGCTCGAAGCCTCCCCGGCTTAGGGTTTAGGGTTTAGGGGAGCTACTTTTGCACCATTAGACCTTGCACCACACTTTGGAACATATCATAGGTCCACATGCAAGGTTTGGTGGGGTTCCGGTGCTCCGGCGGTCGTTATCCCCCTCCTCCACCCAAAACAGCGGAACGCGTGCCCCGGCGGGTCTACCCCCCTAGATTTCTCCGCGCGAGGGTGCACCAATGTAACTTTTCATAGGTTTAGGTTTGTTTAGTCCATGGACATATGGAAAACCATGTGTGGCACCCTTTGGCACAGTCTAGCCCCCGATATACCCGCGGCGGGACACTTCGAGCCGTACACGTCCGAGAATCGATAAGTGTTATCGCCCGAAGGTGAGGAATGTCGACCGGGGATCCATGCCATGCACCATTTTGTGAATCACACCTTGCATCACACTTTGACACATAGCATAGGTCCACATGCAAGGTTTGGTGGGGTTCCGGTGCTCCGGCGGTCGTTATCCCCCTCCTTCCCCCAAAACAAGCGGAACGTGTGCCCCGGCGGGTCTACCCCCTAGATTTCTCCGCGCAGGGTGCACCAATGTAACTTTTCATTCCTTTATGTTTGTTTAGTACATATACACATGGAGAACCAAAGATTGGGACCCTTTGGCACATATACCAGCCAGCTAGAGCCATTATCACACGATCGACGGTGTGCTCCGGTCTAACTGGTTAGGGTTAGGTGTAGGGTTAGGGCTAGGGTTTAGGGGCTAGGGCTAGGGTTTAGGTTAAAGGGTAAGTATTTATGGTTAGGTTTAGGTTTAGGGTTTAGGGTTAGGGTTAGGGTTTATGATGCATGGTTCTGCAGCTCCGGCGTCGTGGTTTAGGGATTTAGAGGGGTTTAGGGCTCGAAGCCTCCCCGGCTTTAGGGTTTAGGGTTTAGGGGAGCTACTTTTGCACCATTAGACCTTGCACCACACTTTGGAACATATCATAGGTCCACATGCAAGGTTTGGTGGGGTTCCGGTGCTCCGGCGGTCGTTATCCCCCTCCTCCCCCAAAACAGCGGAACGCGTGCCCCGCGGGTCTACCCCCTAGATTTCTCCGCGCGAGGTTCCACCAATGTAACTTTTCATAGGTTTAGGTTTGTTTAGTCCATGGACATATGGAAAACCATGTGTGGCACCCTTTGGCACAGTCTAGCCCCCGATATACCCGCGGCGGGACACTTCAGCGTACACGTCCGGGAATCGTTAAGTGTTATCGCCCGAAGGTGAGGAATGTCGGACCGGGGATCCATGCCATGCACCATTTTGTGAATCACACCTTGCATCACACTTTGACACATAGCATAGGTCCACATGCAAGGTTTGGTGGGGTTCCGGTGCTCCGGCGGTCGTTATCCCCCTCCTTCCCCCAAAACAGCGGAACGTGTGCCCCGCCGGGTCTACCCCCTAGATTTCTCCGCGCGAGGGTGCACCAATGTAACTTTTCATTCCTTTATGTTTGTTTAGTACATATACACATGGAGAACCAAAGATTGGGACCCTTTGGCACATATACCAGCTAGCCTAGAGCCATTATCACACGATCGACGGTGTGCCCGGTCTATCGGTTAGGGTTAGGTGTAGGGTTAGGGCTAGGGTTTAGGGGCTAGGGCTAGGGTTTAGGTTAAAGGGTAAGTATTGATGGTTAGGTTTAGGTTTAGGGTTTAGGGTTAGGGTTAGGGTTTATGATGCATGGTTCTCGCAGCTCCGGCGTCGTGGTTTAGGGATTTAGAGGGGTTTAGGGCTCGAAGCCTCCCCAGCTTAGGGTTTAGGGTTTAGGGGAGCTACTTTTGCACCATTAGACCTTGCACCACACTTTGGAACATATCATAGGTCCACATGCAAGGTTTGGTGGGGTTCCGGTGCTCCGGCGGTCGTTATCCCCCTCCTCCCCCAAAACAGCGGAACGTGTGCCCCGGCGGGTCTACCCCCTAGATTTCTCCGCGCGAGGGTGCACCAATGTAACTTTTCATTCCCTTAGGTTATGATTTAGGGTTAGGGTAAGGTTTAGGGTTAAGGGTTATGGTTAGGGATTTCGGGTTGATCTCGCAACTCCCGCGTTAGCAATTGAAGTTGCGTCTACCCCCTTGATTTTTCCGCGTGAGGTGAACCGGATTGAATCACATATTTATTGAAAAGCATGGGACATATATTATTACATAATACACATTTTGAAAAAACAAGTTTAATATAATTTTTAAATAAAACTTAATGTTATCGATAATTAAAATGGTAAAAATAAAAAATTCTTTGCCGTGCGTGAGCCCACGGCAAAGAACTCCGCCGCACGGCAAAGGAAACTTTGCGCACGGCAAAGGCCTAGCCGCACGGCAAAGGTTATTTGCGCACGGCAAAGTCTTTGCCGCACGGCAAAGCGCCCCCGCCGCACGGCAAAGGCCTCGCGCACGGCAAAGGCTTTTCACTTAACCCTAAAACGCATCGATCCGACCGGTGTTCCCGGCCGGATCGAGCACGCGCCCCCACCTCGCCTCCTCCCACGCGCCAAGCGCCGCCGCCCACCTCCTCGCTCTCCTCGCCCCTCCGGCCAGCCGCCGTCGCCAGCCCCCCCCGCCCACGCAGCCGCCGCTGCTGGCCCCACCCGCCCACGCAGCCGCCGCTGCTCGCCCCTCCGCCCACGCAGCCGCCGCTGCTGGCCCCTCCGGCCAGCCGCCGTCGCCAGCCCCCACCGCCCACGCAGCGGGCCGCCGTCGCCCACCTCCTCGCTCCTCTACCCCTCCGGTCAGCCCGCCACCGCTCGGGCCGCCCCTTCCCTGCCTCGCCTCCCGCGTCGAGCCGCCCTCGCCTCCCGCTCCTCTCGCCCTCGAGCCGCCCCGCCTCGCCTCCCGCGTCCGCTGCGGCCTGCCCTGCCTCCGATCCCGCATCGCTGCTCAATTAAGGTTAGCAATTTTTCTATCTCTTACTTTTTTTGTTCTAGTCGGTACATGCAAAGAAATATATAAAGTATACAAACAATCAGTAGCGCGCAATAGCAATCAGTAGCAAATGAGTAGATGCAAAGAATCAGTGACAATGCCAATCGCTTGCAATTCCGTAGATGCAAATGCAACAGCGGTGAGGATCTCTTGGCCGCAATAACGGAAAGCTCTTCGAGGCGCCGGAGGTGAAGCGAGATAGTAATCTGGAGGTGAAGCGAGATAATATTTTAGTGTTTAGTATAAATTAGAAATAGGAATTTAGCTTTGAAAAAGGTGTTTATGATACGGATATGTTAAAACTAGCCCCATATGGCAAAAATAAGATAATGTGCCGGAAGGAAATTCTTTATGGTGAAGTAATATTGTTATACCACTATTGTAAAAAATTCTTGTTCACTTGCATGACTATTTTTCTCGTTATGCGAGCGATGCTTCGAGGTGGACACGAGGGGCGGCGTCGCGGGGGTGTTTGACGGGGCGTTTCGGATCTTCTTCGACGATTCTCTCAGAGGGTCGTTGGTCTTCTTCGCCGGCTGTCGGTCACGCTTCGAGGGTGAGAATCCGTTCGCCTCTCTTGTACCTAGGTTTTTTCTTTATGTCTAGATCACCAAGTCTGTCGCGATACCTAGGCGTCTCTTCCCGACCGTAAGGGTTACGCGGATAAATATGCATTAGTGGTCTCGCATATTATGAACCGTAACTCTTACGGCATTTATCGGGACAGCCGGCGGATGCGTAGTTGGGTACGTTCTCCGTGCTCTACCCCGATCCGAGACAGGATTTCGGTAGCGCCTCCCCGTTGTTCTCCGGATGCACACCCTCTCGGATTTTTGCCGAGACGTGTATCGGGAGAGCAGCGGGGAGGTGCTGCCGAAATTCTGTCTCGGATCGGGTAGAGCTGGGAGAACGTACTCAATCTACGGATCCGGCGGCTGCTAGGAGCCCACCTAGTAGAGTTTCAGGTTGATGCACGCGTAAAATAAATAAATATATGATGCATTTATTTCCTATTTGATATATAAATGCTATGTTCGTCTGTTTTGTTGCTGATTAGAGGATGGATAATCGTGGCTGGATGTACGATGGCAGAATCAGTCAGTGCAACTATACTGATGAATGGGGAGAAAAGACCGAGCAGCTTGTGGATAGGGCGTTTGCCATCCCTAGCGGACCTATAAGTGTTTGGTGCCCTTGTAGTAAGTGCGCTAACCGAAAGGCACAGGACAAGGAAACTATGAGTATGCACCTGATCAAGTTTGGGTTCACACCGTCCTACAGGATTTGGACTTACCATGGAGAAAAGGCAAAGAAACGTGCTAGGAAGGAGGTGCGGCAGATTCAACCTAGGGGGAATATGACACCTGGTTTTGATAGGTGCTTAGAAAACTTGGCTAATGGTAATGTGCTCGAAAGCTCTCATGTAGAGGTGGAGACACCTCGGGATGCGGAGACAAGTGAGGACCCGGAGGAAAACACAAAGGAGTACTATGAGGCTCGTTTGCTTCGCAGAAACCCCTACATGAAAATACAGAGGTTACCCAACTAGATGCCATCGCTCGCCTTATGGCCTTGAAGTGCCATAGGAACTTGTGCGGAGATGGGTTCGATGAACTTCTGGTCATCGTAGGCAGCCTTCCGCCGAAAGGGCACCTCTTGCCGCAAAACTTCTACTATTCGACCAAATTGCTCGGTGACCTTAAGATGTCATCTCAGCAGATACACGCTTGTCCAAAGGGATGCATGCTATTCGGAGAGGAGCACGCTGACACAAATTATTGCATCAAATGCAATTCCTCTAGGTACTTTGAGGTAGACCGCAATGGTGATGGTCAGAAGAGGCAGACCACGGTTGCCAAGAATATCCTCCGCTATCTTCTAGTTCTACCGAGGATCCAACGGCTCTTCATGACCGAGGATACTGCCCAACAGATGAGGTGGGCCGTGGAAGGAAACAGATACACCGACAAGATGATACATCCGTCGGATGGTACTGCATGGAAGAACTTTGTCAAGAAATTTCCACCGAAAGCGAGGTGACCCGAGGAGCGTAGCAGTTGCGATATCAACCGATGGGTTCAATCCATATGGTATGTCGGCTGCAAGTATACGGTTGTTGGCCGGTGTTTGTTATTCCCATGAACCTCCCCCCGGCGTCCGCATGAGATCGGAGAACATGTTTGTGTCGATGATAATCCCGGGGCCCAAATACCCGGCAAGAACATGAATGTGTACCTGGAACCGCTGGTGGATGACTTGGTTCGTGGCTGGGAAGGTCGCGGGATCCGAACATATGACGCATCAAAGAAGGAGTACTTCGATATGTATGTGTGGTACCACACGTCCCCGCATGACCTGCCAAGGCACGTGCTTTGTTCTCGCGGGTGGTGTACACATGGGAAGTGGCCTTGCCCACGATGCGAGTACAGTGCCGTGACTTTCTTCTGGCTAAACAAGGGAGGCAAGTATTCATGCTTTGATGAAGCTCGACAGTTCCTTGAGCGGAGGCATGCATACAGGAGTGATGTAAAGAGTTTCAAGAAAGGCCGTGTTGTCCGTGGCCCGAAGCCAATTCCGAAGACCGGAACGGAAATCAAGGCCGAGTTAGATGCTCTTCAGCCTAGCCCTGATGGGAATGGTTTCTTAGGATATGGGGAGACACACCAATGGACTCACAAGCCGTGCTTATGGAAGCTCCCTTACTTTGAGTTTCTCGAGCTCCCGCATAACATTGATGTAATGCACACCGAGAAGAATATCGGTGAAGCCATTTGGAGCACGATTGTGGACACCGAGAAGACGAAGGATAACATAAAGGCTCGAATTGATCAAGAAAGGTGGTGTGATAGGCCGGAGTTGAACATGCAGCCACCTAATGGTGCCAAAAAAACTTGGACTAAGCCACACGCTCCGTTCCGCCTCACAAAGGCCCAAAAAGGGAGGTCTTCCAATGGATGAAGGACTCCTTGTTTTTCCCCGATGGGTTCGCAGCCAACTGGATGAGGGGCCCGAACATTGAAACGCTCGCGAGTACAAGGACCGAAGAGTCATGACTACCACATATGGCTTGAGCGGATAATGCCGGTGATGATTCGAGGCTATGTCCCCGAGAAGACTTGGCGAGTGCTAGCGAGGTTGAGTTTTTTCTTCCGCCAGATTTGTGCTAGGGAGTTAGACACTAAAGTGATTGAGAAGCTGGATGAAGAGGCACCCGTGTTGCTTTGCGATCCGGAGAAGATCTTTCCTCCGGGGTTTTTTAATCCGATGCAACACATGATCCTGCACCTCGCGGAGGAGTGCTTAAAGGGGGCCCGAATTGGGGCCGTTGGCAGTTTGGTCCCGAGAGAGAAACACAAAAGCTTCGTCAAATGACCGGCAATAAATGCAAGATCGAAGCATCCATAGCCGAGGCAGTCCCGAACGTGGAGGTGGCAAACTTCACCACTAAGCACTATGATCCCAACATTCCCACAAAGCACAACCCGGTCCTCCGTTACAATGCCGCCAACAATGAAGAAGTACCCAAGCTTAGCATCTTCGTGGGGCTTGGTGGCAAGTCAAGTGGCTCGAAGCCGTACAGAACGGACCTACCCGAGCGGACCTTGATCCACTCGTATGTCTTAAACACCATGGTCGAAGTGAAGCCGTACATCGAGTAAGTGCGAACCATTTAATTATTCGCAAACGTTCACTCGTATGTTCGTGGCTAACTCTTCCTCTTTTCATCGGTATAGGAAATTCAAGGCTATACATTGGAAGAATACCCACGAGGAGCCTACCCCGGAAGAATCCAAGCAAATTTTCGATAAGGGAGGCGGTTTCGGTTTCGAGTAGCTGGTTTTGTAATTTGGTACTATTCTATCCAAATTAGCTAGCACTTCCTACATTTATCGGTCATTTCTCGTTCTAAACTTCTTGTGCTAAACTTGTAGGCAAGAACTGACAAAGAGATGAAGTCGAGCTAAGAAAAATTGCTAGGGGCTTTGACCATTCCGTAGAAGCGTTCAACTCCTATGACGTGAACGGGTATCGCTTCCGGACCCATCAATACACAACAAGCCGGCCCAACGCGAAGACAATAAATAGTGGGGTGGTATGTCAAGGTGATGATGGGCTCCATTACTATGGAAGAGTCGAGGGTATATACGAGCTGAATTACGGGTTTCACAAAGGGCTAAATCCCGTCGTCTTCAAATGCCATTGGTTTGACCCACGTCGGGTGAGACGGGATCCTGAAATTGGGTTGGTCGAAGTTGAAAGGAACTCCGTTTATAAGGGAGAGGATGTGTACATCTTGGCAACCCAGGCCTTTCAAGTATTCTATCTCCCGTACGCGTGCGAAACCCGACAAAACGTCTACATGGATGGGATGTTGTGATGACGGTGCCTTCACGCAATAGGCCGCCCCCGCCAAACAAGGACGATTACCGCCGCGTAGACCCCTCAGCAAGGAGTGTCGAGTTTTATCAGGAAGAAGGGCTCCCCGGCCATTTCACAATCGGCTTGCCGACTATCGATGACATGGTCGTAGACGATGAACAAGAAGACGCGGGCATGGATGGAGACAATGCAGAAGATGAAGATGAGGATGTCTGTGCCCCGGAAGACCTGAGTTTGCTCGAGGCGTTCAAAGCAGGGATTGACCTCGATGCAGATGGACCACCTCCAGGTTTCATTGATGATTATTGGTTCGCCGAGCCTGATGACGATGAGGAGACACGCGGTCCAATCACGGATGGCGACACATGCTACTGATCTATGTAGTAGTAATTGTGAGGCTAGCCTATTTGTAATAACTCCGTGTAATAGAGATTGTCTAGCTAGGTTATTTGTAAGAACTCCGTGCTATGTTTGAGAGAACTCTATGGTAGCTATTTGTTGCTTCCACTAATTAATTAATGTTCATCCTTTTGCATTATTTGTTGCTTTCATTAATGTTCATCTACTTATATTTCTGTTGCTTTCACTAATATTTATCTCTTTACAATATTGCGTACTAATAAACCACTCTCTTCATTTGTGTTTGCAGGTGATTGAAGCATGGCGCCAAAAAAAAGGGGTGGCGGTCTTAAAAAGAAGCTCAAGGACTTGGTAGGTGTAGGGACTTCGAGGCAGGGCCGAGCTACTACCCCCCCTCCTAGCCCCCCTCCTGCCGCTCCCACAGGGCGGCCGCGTAGGAAGAATGCGACGCGGGTACTCACTCCTAGTCCTAGCCCCCCTCCCGCAGCCGATGATGATGACGAGGAGGAGGACCAGGAGCACCACGGGGGTGGGGAGGACCAGGAGGAGGAGGTGGGTGGGGAGGACCAGGAGGAGGAGGGGGGTGGGGAGGACCAGGAGGAGGAGGGGGATGAGGACGACCTCTCGGAGGATGAGGGGTTGGGGAACTTAGTGTTCGATCCTGATCCAAGCCTAGAGTGGTGTGAGCCGGAGGATTACCAGTACGTTCCAGCTTTGGAGAGGCTGAGGCCACGTGATAGGAAGCCATATCGGCGTGGGATAACACAGCTCCCTCGCCGAAGAGTCGGCGCTACAGGCACGTTGTTCTTGTGCCCTATGGAAGGAGGTACATGTTATTTTTTGGCATTTCGTTATCGCAATTTTGTCATTATCAAAATTATTATCACATACATATTGATGTTGTCGTTTCATGGTGCAGCTCGTTCCAGCTTTGAAGACCCGACGCAGAGACCGCCACGTGGGTACTCGAACATCCTTGGGGGCCTACTTAGATTTTATTTCCCCGGGATAGTCGATCTCCCTACCGGTGGCTGCGACGTAGCTTGGAGGTGGGCGCACTACAGCCTCGCGGAAGATCCTCTTGGCCGCGGCACCGCGGCGGATTTGGTTGTTGCCAAATTCTGGGTACGTGACTTTTGACTTCTTACCATTCATACACTCTCCTTGGTTCACAATAATTGCACTAATGCCCCTTGTTTTACCTATGTTGCGAAATTCTTCAAGAGGGCCGAGGGCAAGGAGAATGCGTGCGATGATGTCCTACACCAGCTTGCAAGGAAGAGGGTGACTGGCATGCACTACGAGGCACGTGTTCAATGCGTCCGCGACTGGCACGCCGACCGCTTCGTCCACATGAGTAAGGAGGACGCTCGCGACACGCTCATGCAGCCGTGGCAGTACTTGCAGGTATTTGCATTTATGTGTTATTGATTTCTTTATCGCCATGTAGTTTATTTTACCATAATGGGTTTATCTTGTGCATGTAGAACCCTCCTCGGTACGTCGGCAACGACGATAGGTGCTTTCGTGCGATGGTCATGTGGTGGACATGCCCCCGGTACCTCAAGAAGCACGAGGAGGGCAAGAAGAAGCGGGCAGAGATGCGAGGTGGATCGCATATCCAAGGCAGCATCCCCATCTCTCTTCACCTGCGTAAGGAGGTGAGCAAATTAATGGTTCCTTCATTCTTTGAATTCATGTTATATATTTGTTAACTCTCCAAGGGTGTGTCACTTCACCGAATTACATGTTCTCTTTTGCAGGAAGTCGGGACGGGAGCGAAGCCTAACGTCTTTGCCGTGCTAAAGAAGATGAAGCAAAGGAAGACGCCTGATCCCGAGACGGGGTCCGTGTGGGTTAACCCGCAATCCGAGACCCGGTGCACGTCGTATGTCTCCAAGTTCAAGCGGAAGTACGGCGAGGAGGCCAATCCAGAGGCCGAGGACTTTGACCCTGAGGTCGCGGTGCTTGCGGGAGAAGGCTTGAAGCATGGCCGCCTATGGTTTGGTGACGGGTGCGTCGACCCAGCGAGGGTTCCCTCTCTCCGCCGGATCCGTCGTGGTCGTAAGAGCGGCCAGCCTGAGGTAGAGCCCCGGCCACGGGCTTCGGATCTAGCCGCTCGAGCGGTTACGGGTATGTTCTTCCTCGGGTCTCTACATTTCCTTTACATGCTTTCCATTGAAATGTTAATGACATCGCGGCAACACAACGTAGGAGGAGATGGCAGCGAAGGAGCAGGGCGGCCCAGGAGCACGCACGGAACATGGAGCGGACGATTCTCGGAGTACCAGCAGCGACAGGACACGTATGATGCAGCGGATGCAACAGCAGCAGCAGATGATGCAGCAGCAGCGAGGCACGGATGAGCTGGCTGATGAGCCATACGGCTCGTCTACTCCACCGGGGAGTCTTCCTCCTCCACCTTACTCCATGTGGATGCCGCCACCGCCCACTCAGACCCGGGGACACCTATCACCGTCAACAACATGAACATCATCCGGAGCATGAACCGCGGTGAGTCCTCTTGTGCCCAACCCGCTACTTGTTCAAGTGTTCAATATGCAAATGCAAATGTTCATTCCATCAACATGCTTATAGATTATATGTCACAAGGCAATGACGATGAGGCCGGCGGAAGCGGAGGAGGACAAGGTTGATGGCATGGTCTTCGTGCACTCGTCGTCGTTGTAATGCATTGTTCGCACTTGTTATGGATTGTTCGCACTTGTTATGGATTGTAATAATGGACATTGCACTTGTTATGCATGAACTATGTGTGCTCGATGTATTTGTGGTGTTGTTGATGTGTTTGGTGATGCTATGGTGAATATATATGTTGTATATGTTATATATTTGTGAAATGCAATATTTGAACTGCAGGGATAAATGAAAAACAGCAAAAAAATGAAAAAATCAGGCCCCTTTGCCGTGTGTGTGCACACGGCAAAGGACATTTGGTCACTTTGCCGTGCGCACACGCACGGCAAAGGCGCCACGTGGCGCAAGCCCGTGCTCCTGGGAGGCGCTGGGTGTGCCTCGGAGGAGGCTTTGCCGTGCTGGGAAGGGCGAGGGCGCACGGCAAAGAAGTTTGCACGGCAGAGACTAGGCTCACGGCAGAGACTAGGCGCACGGCAGCGAGGTAGACGCACGGCGAGAAGTTGGCACGGCAGAGACTAGGCGCACGGCAGAGACTTGTCGCACGGCAGCGAACTAGACGCACGGCAGTGATTTGTCGCACGGCAGCATAGTAGACGCACGGCAACGTTTTGCCGCACGGGAAACGCGTGGGCTCACGGCAAAGCTCAGGACGCACGGCAAAGACGTTGCCGTGCAGACTACCCGAAGCGCACGGCAATGACATCGTTGCCGTCGGTAGCGTTGCCGAGCGCTCGTTGCCGTGCGTCCACGCACGGCAAAGACTTTGCCG
>NC_061511.1:90591758-90621506 GCF_022539505.1 Lolium rigidum | reverse complement strand
AGCACCGCAAAGTATAGGATGTAGGCACGGCACCTGAGGAGAATGAAATAATATCCACTCTTGTGGGAAGGGGTGCATGTGCATAGAATTCTCTCCGAAAATATATCGTGTACTGAGCTCCCAGCTTTAAATTTGAAGATATACATACTTAGAACATCTCCAACAGGCGCGCTATATCGCGGCGAGCTAAAAGTAAGAATCTGCGCGCGGTAAACAGCTAGCGCGCTGTGCTGATTTTTCCTCCGCCGGACGCGCTAATATGCAGCGCGTGCGCGGGCTGAAAAAATGGTCCTCCGCCGGGCGCGGCAAAATACAGCGCGCGGGCGCGGAAAATAGCTTTCTAGACTACTTTGCATTCACAAAGATCAAATAATCACACATAATTCATGAAACAAATGACACAAAGTGCAACATACATCACATAGTTCAACAATGACACACAAAATGACGTAGTTCAACAATGACACACGACATATGGTTCAAATGGACAAAGTGGAACACATAATGCATATCACAAATGCATATCACACTTCCGCATTTTCCAAGTCAACACCTTCTTCTTGTTCCTCGTCATCTTGGGTTGAAGGAGGAATAGTAGCATTCATGGAAGACACGAAGCCTCCCGATGGTGCTCCCATACTCCCATACACACCACTCACCGAGCCTCCCATAGTCCCTCCAAACACTCCTCCATAGCTTGGTCCTCCCATGCCGGCCATGCCTCCGTAGCCTCCCATGCCGGACATGCCTCCCATGCCGGCCATGGGCATGCTTCCCATG
Organism: Lolium rigidum; assembly: GCF_022539505.1. Classification (NCBI taxonomy): domain Eukaryota; kingdom Viridiplantae; phylum Streptophyta; class Magnoliopsida; order Poales; family Poaceae; genus Lolium; species Lolium rigidum. The sequence goes on along the minus strand of NC_061511.1, from coordinate 90,620,726 downwards.
CCGGACATGCCTCCCATGCCGGTCATGCCTCCCATGCCTCCTCCAAACGTCGGCATGCCTCCTCCAAACATGCCGGTAGTGGAAGTGTTCATGTTGGCTACCAACAATCTCTTTTTGGCCAACACTTCATCGCGAAGAAGGTTGATGTACTCCTTTTGCCTCTCATCCATATGGGAAGTATCCATCAAGAAAAGCTTTCTCTCCTCCTCCGCTAGGCGTGCATGCTCCTCGGTGGCTTGCCTCTTCTCCTCCAAAGCCAACTTCCTCTCCTCGTTGGCGGCAATCCTCTCCTCCAAAGCGGCTCTCCTAGCTTCAATAGCATCCATAGCCTCTTTCTCCAAGTTTCGTTGCATCTTTCTATCTTCATTTGCTTGCAACCTTGCATTTGCAATCCTTTCCATAGCCATGGCAATGTCATCATCTCCGGCCTTCTTTCCCTTCATTTCTTTGGCGGTCTTCCTACCATGCACATTCCTCCGCCCATTGTTGACGGAGTGAGGAGTGGAGCTTCTCTTCTTCCCTTCATCACTTGAATCATCATCATCGATGATTGTTGCATCACCGGTAGCATTGGCCGCCATAGTTGCCGCATCCAACTTGCCGCGCGTCTTCCACTTCTCTTCATTTCCTAGCACGTCATAGCAATGATGCAAGGTGAATGGCTTGCCAAGAATCTTGTTGCCTTTCTTGTTCTTATTTCCCACATCCCTAAACAATCCTTGAGCCATGGAGTTCTACACATATGCGGAAAAGAAAATAGATGAGCTATATGAAGTAGAACCGTATTCTTCTCATATGAGCCATATGGTGAACATAGTAGAATGACTTACCCTATCATTCTCATTAGTGCCACTTGGATTGAGAACATCGATGTTGGCTTGCACGCCCGCCCATTTTTGGCAATCGGTGTTGATGCCGGACCAACGGGACCGAAGTGAGCGCATGGTTCGCTCGTTCCCACTTGTGTTGTGTGTGTTGAAGTACTCCGTCATCCTCATCCAATATGTTTCTCTTGTTTGATCGGTACCGGTTGCTGGATCCATTCCAATTGTCAACCACGTCTTGCAAAGCAACTTGTCTTCCGCTATGGTGTAGTTGGCGGACCGACCGGGATGGCGAGGTTCAATCAACCCTTCTCCTTCCTCATCTACATCCTCATATTCCTCCTCTCCATCGGCGGCTTCATCATGCATGAACGAGGATCTAACATTCATTGTCTCCATGAATATCGCATCATCGACTCTACATTGCAATAAAATTGATTACTATACGGCTAGGTATGCATCTAAACTACAATTTGGACGAAAAGTAGTGTTTTTTTACCTCTCGGGCATTTCATCATGCACCGTATGTGCGCCCGCGCGGTTGCCGGACGGAGGCGCTGGCTGGTTCGTCGTCCGAGGAGGAGGAGGAGGCGGCTGGTTTGTCGTCGGAGGAGGAGGCTGCGGCCGGCGGGTGACGGGCGCCTTCGCCTTCTTCGGCGGTGCGACGGAGGCGGGACCGATGTGCGGTCGTTTGCTCGACGACGCCTTCCCCCTCCTCGGCGCGGGCCGCGCGTTGCCAGCGCCCTGCGCGGCCATCTGCGCGGTGGCAGTGGCTGTGTGCAGCGCCCCGCGCGGCGGGACGAAGAGCGCGCGCGCAGCAGCCGTTGCATTACCGTCGTCGGCGCCGCCGCGGAAGAGGAAGTTTCAGCGCGGGGTTTTTTCGCGCTTGGACGAGCGTTTCCGCGCGCTGTAGCCGACGCGTCAGATGTGCCGCTCCGGTTTTTGCAAAACGTCGCGCGCCCTAAAAAATTTACAGCGCCGCGCCGTTTACCGCGCCTGCTGGAGCGCCTCATTCCCTCCCGCGCGCTATATCGGACGTTTTTTTTTTGCCGCGCGGCCTATATAGCGCGTCTGTTGGAGATGCTCTTAGATCCACGGTGTTTTTCCTTTTTGTGTAGCTAAGAACCGCCTCCCTCTCCCGCCCCCCTTCCGGGCGGCGGCGGAGGCATCTCCTCCCCCCGCGCCCCACAGACACCCGCCGCCCGTCGCCCTCAGCCGCTGCCGCTGCCGGCCGCGGCCCCGACCCCGGCGCTGGCCTCGGCCCTGGCCCCCGTGCCTCGGCCCCAGTCCCGGCCTGGCTATGGCGGTGGTGGCGGCACCCCCTCCGTCGAATCGACGAGGGGGAGAAGAGGGTTTCCGCGGCGGCGTTCCATGGGAGGTGATGTAGTGCTGGTGGAGGAAGCCGGGCGGCACGGCTACTTGGCCGGAGCCTGAGGCTCTCCGTCGGTAGCGATGGAGCATTCGGTGGAGCGGTGGCGACCTCCGCCCCCGGTAACGGTTCGGCGGTGGTACGTGTCAACACCCGGATTTTTAAGTCCAGATGCCTATTATGTCGTACATCGCAATCCCAGGAATATTGTTTTTGCGAGACATAATAGATTGATATCACAACACATCATTTATTACATACCATATGTTGGAGATATGCCCAAGAGGCAATAATAAATGGTTATTATATATCTTTGTGTTTATGATAATGTTTATATATCATGCTATAATTGTATTAACCGAAACATTAGTACATGTGTGATATGTAAACAACAAAGAGTCCCTAGTATGCCTCTTAACTAGCTTGTTGATTAATGGATGATTAGTTTCATAATCATGAACATTGGATGTTATTAATAACAAGGTTATATCATTGTATGAATGATGTAATGGACACACCCAATTAAGCGTAGCATAAGATCTCGTCATTAAGTTATTTGCTATAAGCTTTTCGATACATAGTTACCTAGTCCTTATGACCATGAGATCATGTAAATCACTTATACCGGAAAGGTACTTTGATTACACCAAACGCCACGGCGTAAATGGGTGGCTATAAAGGTGGGATTAAGTATCCGGAAAGTATGAGTTGAGGCATATGGATCAACAGTGGGATTTGTCCATCCCGATGACGGATAGATATACTCGGGCCCTCTCGGTGGAATGTCGTCTAATGTCTTGCAAGCATATGAATGAGTTCATAAGAGACCACATACCACGGTACGAGTAAAGAGTACTTGTCGAGAGACGAGGTTGAACAAGGTATAGAGTGATACCGAAGATCAAACCTCGGACAAGTAAAATATCGCGAGACAAAGGGAATTGGTATTGTATGTGAATGGTTCATTCGATCACTAATGTCATCGTTGAATATGTGGGAGCCATTATGGATCTCCAGATCCCGCTATTGGTTATTGGTCGGAGTGAGTACTCAACCATGTCCGCATAGTTCACGAACCGTAGGGTGACACACTTAAAGTTGGATGTTGAAATGGTAGTACTTGAATATGGAATGGAGTTCGAATATTTGTTCGGAGTCCCGGATGAGATTCCGGACATCACGAGGAGTTCCGGAATGGTCCGGAGAATAAGATTCATATATAGGATGTCATTTTATGTGAATTAAATTGACGCGGAAGGTTCTATGGAAGGTTCTAGAAGGTTCTAGAAAAGTCCGGAAGAAACCACCAAGGAAGGTGGAGTCCACACGGGACTCCACCTCCATGGCCGGCCAACCCTAGTGGGGGAGGAGTCCCAAGTGGACTCCCCTTAGGGGCCGGCCACCCCCATATGGGAGGTGGAACTCCCACCTCTAGTGGGAGTCCTAGCTTGGCTAGGTTTCCCCTCCATATGGAAGGTTTTTGGTTCGGGTCTTATTCGAAGACTTGGAGACCAACTCTTGGGGTTCCACCTATATAATGAGGGCCAAGGGGAGGGGGCCGGCCACCCCAAAGCACCACAAGGTGGCCGCACCACTAGATGGCCGGCGCCCCCCTCCCAAACCCTAGCCGCCCCCGCTCTCCTCTATAGTTCCCGCACGCTTAGCGAAGCTCCGCCGGACTTCTCCACCACCACCGACACCACGCCGTCGTGCTGTCGGATTCAAGAGGAGCTACTACTTCCGCTGCCCGCTGGAACGGGGAGGTGGACGTCGTCTTCATCAACAACCGAACGTGTGACCGAGTACGGAGGTGCTGCCCGTTCGTGGCGCCGGAAGCGATCGTGATCAAGATCTTCTACGCGCTTTTGCAAGCGGCAAGTGAACGTCTACCGCAGCAACAAGAGCCTCATCTTGTAGGCTTTGGAATCTCTTCAAGGGTGAGACTCGATACCCCCTCGTTGCTACCGTCTTCTAGATTGCATCTTGGCTTGGATTGCGTGTTCGCGGTAGGAAAATTTTTGTTTTCTATGCAACGTTATCCTACACCATAATCGTCTTACAAATAGAGGATCACATGATCCAGTCTTACAACATAGTGGATCTAGAGATCCAAATACAAAACACATAGCGGAAGCGAAGTAGCGGTCTTGGTCCATCTGTTCCACAGGCAACTTTTGACGTCAGGAGTGGTCCTAGTTATCGTAGACGTCTTGCTGTCCATCTTTGTGATACTGGTTCTCTTCTTCATAGTCTGGCCATTTCAATAGCCAGGGACAAAGCCATGAGTACAAGTACTCGCAAACTAATACTAATGTAAGTGCTATCAACTATGGTAAGGGGGTGCTAAGCTCTAGGTTTATTTGCATAAAGCCAATTTTATTTCATAAGCACTTTAGTAGTAAAAGACTCTTCATTTGCCTAACTTACTCAAGTGGGAACATTAGTGTCATTCCCACAACTCTGTTGTGATTCATGTCAAATTCACCTTTCAAATTCAAGTCACAAGTCACCCTTCACATGTCATATTTTTGAAAATGATCTGATGACGGAACAGTATGGCCTTTCCAGCCGTCCTTAACTGTGGACGCGGCTATTCGAATAGTTTTACACTCTGCAGAGGTTGTACACTTGTACCACAACATTTGATTTCATCCGTCAGGGATAGCCCTGAATAATCATACTCGGTATGCGGATCATCAACCATAACCTTTCACTTACATATCCTAGTATATGCACCTCTCCCCATGAGTTTGGCCTCCCAGTGAAGACAAACCGTTAGCCTGGGAACTGCACAGGGCTTGGACCGGACATTCACCTCATTTCACGTCATTTCACATCATTTCACTTTCAACGGAGGCAGCCTCAAAATAACCCCTATGACGCTTGTTTAGAGGGAACCCATACTAAGACACATAAACTTCCAGTTAAGCCCTACCCATAATCAGGTATTGTGGGGGTACTCAAAAATTGGAATGGTATCGCATCCGAATCCAACCATCAGTTTTTGTAAAGTTCACCATGTCATTCATAAGTCACATTCACCTTCAAAATCTTTCAATAGAATGACTCATCATTCCAAGGTTTTCAAAGTCATTGGTTTTCACATGTTCCCATCTAGAGTAGTCACTTTTATTTCTTAGCACTAGCAACTAGTCATGAGGGGTGCTAACTAGCTTATAGCTTTCTAGGCTAAGTGGGATGCTCTTGTACTACTCCATAGCTAGACCAAGTGAATCATGAATCAAAAAGTAAACTTTGATAAACCAAAGTCAAAAACTTGTAAGGTAAAAATTTGGGATAGGATCATTAAGTATAAAGGAATATGTAGTGGTGCCTTGCTCTGGTAGAGCTTTGCACTAGGTCAACTTGCAAGAATATTAGCTTGCCTTCAGTGGTGTATTGATCAAAGTGGTCTTCTTCTTTCTGGAAGTAGACCTCCTCCTCCGGGTATTCCTCGGTACTAGCGTCTATAAACGGATACGAGGTAACAATCACCAATCAAAGCTTAAGAGCTGGACTAAGCACACAATTGGTTCATACAAGCTATTCTAACATCACCATAATATTAACAGGTTGGTTGACTTTGTTTTCTTGTTAAGAAAAATAATTTCCTCTCATTACAAATATTGATTAGGGTTTCTATTTAATTCTTTGGAGAAATAATTTCCTCTCATTGAATCTTGTTAAGATTTAATCTCCTCAAATAATAATGTATGAACCCATGTTGACCAAGGTCAACACTTCATAATCATCATTTGGGAAAATGATTTAAATGAGGTAATATACCTCATGCAATTTAATACTATCTCATTAACAATTTAATATCACCAAATAATATCACATGAGATAATATAGACCAAGGTCACTACCTCATGTTGAGTTATTGGAGACAAGATTTAATTGAGAGAATATCTCCCATATGATTTAATAAATATTTTTGGATAATTTAAATGGACTAGAAATAGCCATAGGGCCATTATTTAATCTAGACCATGATCCTATGAAGCAACTATGTCATATTTTTACATATTCAGATAGACAATATGAAATGTGAATTTTGAGAGTTGGAATCAACTCAAAAGCATTTTTGGTTAATTATTAATAAATGTTTGAAGTTTGAAAAGTCCCTGCCTTGTTATTTTTATCACATTAATTCCACAATGAATCTAAGGTTGGGACCAGCGTAGCTATTTAGATAATTTCCTAAGCTACTCAAATATATAAAATTTGTTAAATTTGGCCAAGTAGATTTGAAGTTATTCAATTTCAAACATGGTACCAGTATTGAATTCAAACTAAAATGAATTCAGTTGGGGTCCGGCGGCTCACCGGCGGCGCGGCGATCGTCGGTGTTGACGCGAGGCGATGTTGCGGATGACGGCGAGGCGAATGGTGGTCGTGGGAGGAGCTGAGGTGGCGCCAATCGACAACATCGCCTTGCTATGCGCCGCGGCGGATCTGGTGAAATTCCGGTGGGAAGGAGCTTAATCGAGGAAGGGAAGTAGTCAGGGAGGGTCAGGAGAAGGAGGGGAGGCGACTGGTGTGGAGAATGGAGGTGAGAGCGTCCATTTTTATAGGGGCGAGAGGTGGCCGAGGGGTGCGGCCATGTCGGCGACGGATGCGACGCTACGGTGACGGAGGGGCGTCGGCCACGTCATAGCACTATAGGCGACGTCGAGGCGGTGCTAGCGCGCGTCGTGGCACAGCCAATGGAGGAGGGAGCAGCTCGGGAGACGTCATGTACTGGCGCGGTACCGGCGGAGGTCGTCGACGATGACGGTGGCTACAGGGTTCCCGCGGTCCAATGGCGGTGTCTGGGAGGTAGGTGGTGACCTAGTGAGTGTGTGTGCGCGCGGAGGGGTCAAGGGGAGGACGAGGGTGACGAGGGGCAGGGACGCTTTGGCGCGTCCAGGACTTGTCGCGGCGTGCTCTGGCGCGTCGTGGGCGTCACTGGGCACGCTCGGGCTGGCGCGTGTGCTAGTCCTCTCGGTCGATGGTGAGCACTGGCTGGTCCAGGAGAGTGAGGAGGAGAGTGTTGACATGATTGTGCACATTGGATTTGACCAGAGGGAGAAATGGCATGTGTGTGTGGTGTCATGCCACGGCATGAACCAAAGGTGATGAAACCATGTACTGCAAAGTGTCTCTGAGGCTTGGAATCGTGCAAGGAGTTGCTAGAGGTACTCCGGATGACATAAGCTCGATGGTTTAGTCAATGGTCCACTGGATATTAGAGTGAGAGGGGTTGGCAGAATTGTGCACATAAGGTGCTCGACCAAATGGCCGCATGAACATAATTTTGGAATTTTTCTGTGAATTTTGGTGGATTGGATTCATATATTATTTGAAGCATAGTGGTGGTGGTGGTGAGCAAAATGGTGCTGGTTTGTGAAAATCCAAAAAGGGTAGAATCTAGAATCTGTTTCAATGTCACCACTTTGCTAGATCATATTTTGAAATCTATAACAAATTTGCAGGGGTGGTTTTGAGCAAAGTTGTTCACTTTGATGTGGTATTGGATGAGGTGCAAAGAGTTGAAATTGTTTGGTTTACAAAACTTTAAATACAGAGGCTCAAAGTGGGCATCATGAGATAAATGGCAGATTTGACCATTATCTCATGTGAGCTCATTTTGAATTCAAATTTGATTTGATTTGAGTTTCTTTGATTCAAAAAGTATTATTAAGTGTTTAGTAACATTCTACAACTAATGGTTCAAGCCAAATTGGCCTAGATCAAAGTTTTGCACAATAGCCATAAGCACATGTATGTGTTGAATTGTGATTTTTCTTATTTTCTTCTTTTCTTTTTCTTTGCTTCACTTAGGCATGGTTTAGTGTTTATTTAGTGTTAGATTGAGTTTGGTAAAGGTTTCAAATCATTTGGGTAAGGTATGAGGGCATAGGTCAAGATTTGTCATTGTGGCTATGTGCCACATTGTTGGAGATATGCCCAAGAGGCAATAATAAAAGTGGTTATTATATATCTTTATGTTTATGATAAATGTTTATATACCATGCTATAATTGTATTAACCGAAACATTGATACATGTGTGTTATGTAAACAACAATGAGTTCCTAGTAAAGCCTCTTAACTAGCTTGTTGATTAATAGATGATTAGTTTCATAATCATGAACATTGGATGTTATTAATAACAAGGTTATATCATTATATGAATGATGTAATGGAAACACCCAATTAAGCGTAGCATAAGATCACGTCATTAAGTTATTGGCTATAAGCTTTCAATACATAGTTACCTAGTCCTTTCGACCATGAGATCATGTAAATCACTTATACCGGAAAGGTACTTTGATTACATCAAACGCCACTGCGTAAATGGGTGGTTATAAAGGTGGGATTAAGTATCCGGAAAGTATGAGTTGGGGCATATGGATCAACAGTGGGATTTGTCCATCCCGATGACAGATAGATATTGTGGGAACCCCGGACTAGCTGTCCAAAATGCCTGTTATGTATACAGTTCACGATCCCATGATCAGTGCGTCGTGAACACATAACCGAACTGATATCAAATTACACCATCCATTACAAAGCGGAATAAGAAAATTACAATAAGGTCACATGACCAATACTTACATAATAGCCTCGAAGGGCCTAACTAAACATCAGAGTAGCATCATCACTTCAGCGTGGCGCGCATGTCATCTGCCATAAACCCTACAGGAAACTGACTAGGAAGACGTTCATAACTTGCATAGACGTCGTCAACTCCTTCTTCATCTGTCGTGTTCCTCCAAGTCTCGCCAAGTAAATAGCCAGGGACAAAGCCGTGAGTACATTTGGAATTGTACTCGCAAACCATCACGAAGGTATTTTGCAAGAGTGCAAGATAACAAATGCTAATCTACGATGACAAGAGGGAAGAGCTAATTTCTCTTGTGGAAATAGCATGAGAAAGAGAAATAGTTTCCCTTGTGGATGTAGCATCCCAACATCACAGTTGAAGGGGACACTAAGAAGATCCTATGACATCTCTATATCTTTGTTAAAGAAGATACTTCAAAAGATAGACTACGACATCTATATATCTTAATTGAAGAAGAGTCTCTCTACATGAAACACTAGGAAGGGTCACCCAATTTTTTTTTTCATTTTCCACGACCATCTCCATATGGTCGGCAACAGCTTTTCCATACCCTTCCGGTACATCCAACACACACATTTCCTTTTGGAAATCATTTTCTAAACCAAAACTCGACACAGCTCGGTAACGGCCATCCCAACCGTCCATGACCGCGGACGCGGCTATTCGAATAGTTTTAACTCTGCAGAGTGTGCGCACTTTTGATACGTCTCCGACGTATCGATAATTTCTTATGTTCTATGCCATATTATTGATGATACCTACATGTTTTATGCACACTTTATGTCATATTCGTGCATTTGCTGGAACTAACCTATTAACAAGATGCCGAACTGCCAGTTCCTGTTTTCTGCTGTTTTTGGTTTCAGAAATCCTAGTAACGAAATATTCTCGGAATTGGACGAAACGAAGACCCAGTGGCCTATTTTGCCACGAACCTTCCAGAAGACCGAAGAGCATACGAAGTGGGGCCACGAGGTGGCGACACCACATGGCGGCGCGGCCAAGGGGGCCGCGCCGCCTATGGTGTGGCCCCTCGTCGGGCCCCCGACTCTGCCCTTCCGCCTACTTAAAGCCTCCGTCGCGAAACCCCTGATGCGAAAAACCACGATACGGAAAACCTTACTGAGACGCCGCCGCCGCCGATCCCATCTCGGGGGATTCTGGAGATCTCCTCCGGCACCCTGCCGGAGAGGGGATTCATCTCCCGGAGGACTCTACACCGCCATGGTCGCCTCCGGAGTGATGAGTGAGTAGTTCACCCCTGGACTATGGGTCCATAGCAGTAGCTAGATGGTTGTCTTCTCCTCATTGTGCTTCATTGTTGGATCTTGTGAGCTGCCTAACATGATCAAGATCATCTATCCGTAATACTCTATGTTGTGTTTGTCGGGATCCGATGGATAGAGAATACCATGTTATGTTAATTATCAAGTTATTACATATGTGTTGTTTATGATCTTGCATGCTCTCCGTTACTAGTAGAGGCTCTGGCCAAGTTTTTGCTTTTAACTCCAAGAGGGAGTATTTATGCTCGATAGTGGGTTCATGCCCGCATTGACACCGGGACGAGTGACGAGAAAGTTCTAAGGTTGTGTTGTGTTGTTGCCACTAGGGATAAAACATTGGCGCTATGTCCGAGGATGTAGTTGTTGATTACATTACGCACCATACTTAATGCAATTGTCCGTTGCTTTGCAACTTAATACTGGAAGGGGTTCGGACGATAACTCTGAAGGTGGACTTTTTAGGCATAGATGCAGTTGGATGGCGGTCTATGTATTTTGTCGTAATGCCCAATTAAATCTCACTATACTTATCATGCCATGTATGTGCATTGTTATGCCCTCTCTATTTGTCAATTGCCCGACTGTAATTTGTTCACCCAACATGCTTTTATCTTATGGGAGAGACACCTCTAGTGAACTGTGGACCCCGGTCCATTCTTTTAATACTGAAATACAAATCTGCTGCAATACTTGTTTTACTGTTTTCTCTGCAAACAATCATCTTCCACACAATTCGGTTAATCCTTTGTTACAGCAAGCCGGTGAGATTGACAACCTCACCTGTTTCGTTCGAGCAAAGTACTTTGGTTGTGTTGTGCAGGTTCCACGTTGGCGCCGGAATCTCTGGTATTGCGCCGCACTACATCCCGCCGCCATCAACCTTCAACGTGCTTCTTGACTCCTATTGGTTCGATTAAACCTTGGTTTCTTACTGAGGGAAACTTGCCGCTGTGCGCATCACACCTTCCTCTTGGGGTTCCCAACGGACGTGTCAACTACACGCATCAAGCAAATTTATGGCGCCGTTGCCGGGGAGATCAAGACACGCTGCAAGGGGAGTCTCCACTTCTCAATCTCTTTACTTTGTTTTTGTCTTGCTTTATTTTATTTACTACTTTGTTTGCTGCATTATATCAAAACACAAAAAAAATTAGTTGCTAGCTTTACTTTATTTACTGTCTTGCACTCTATATCAAAAACACAAAAAAATTAGTTACTTGTTTTACTTTACTTAATATCATGCATGTTTTTATTTCACTAGTTAAGAATAACGGAAAACAACAAAAATATGAGAGATCTTTATGAAATTTATCTTGAATTAGGACACGATGTGTTTGAAGAGAGAATTAAAAAACCCATGGAACTTTATATGCATGCTAATGGGAATGTTATTACTATGGATGCTTTGAACACCATTGTTGCTAATGCTATGGAAAATTCTAAGCTTGGGGAAGCTGGCTCGGATGAGCAGGATCTTTTTAGTACCCCAAGCATTGAGGAGAAAATTTTCTTTTATGATTACAATATGCCTCCTATATATGATGATAGCCACTTTGTTGAATTTGCTCCCACTACAACTAATAAAATTGATTATGCTTACGTGGAGAGTAATAATTTTATGCATGAGACTCATGATAAGAATGCTTTATGTGATAGTTACATTGTTGAGTTTGCTCATGATGCTACTGAAAATTATTATGAGAGAGGAAAATATGGTTGTAGAAATTTTCATGTTACTAAAACACCTCTCTATGTGCTGAAATTTTTGAAGCTACACTTGTTTTATCTCCCTATGCTTGTTACTTTGCTCTTCATGAACTTGTTTATTTACAAGATTCCTATGCATAGGAAGCATTTTAGACTTAAATGTGTTTTGAATTTGCCTCTTGATGCTCTCTTTTGCTCCAAATACTATTTCTTGCGAGTGCATCATTAAAGCTCGTTGAGCCCATCTTAATGGCTATAAAAAAGAACTTCTTGGGAGATAACCCATGTGTTATTTTGCTACAGTACTTTGTTTTATATTTGAGTCTTGGAAGTTGTTTACTACTGTAGCAACCTCTCCTTATCTTAGTTTTGAGTTTTGTTGTGCCAAGTAAAGTCTTTGATAGTAAAGTAAGTACTAGATTTGGATTACTGCGCAGTTCCAGATTTCTTTGCTGTCACGAATCTGGGTCTACCTCCCTGTAGGAAGCTCAGAAAATTAAGCCAATTTACGTGCATGATCCTCAGATATGTACGCAACTTTCATTCAATTTGAGCATTTTCATTTGAGCAAGTCTGGTTGCCTAATAAAATCCATCTTTACGGACTGTTCTGTTTTGACAGATTCTGCCTTTTATTTTGCATTGCCTCTTTTGCTATGTTGGATGAATTTCTTTGATCCATTAATGTCCAGTAGCTTTATGCAATGTCCAGAAGTGTTAAGAATGATTGTGTCACCTCTGAACATGTGAATTTTTATTATGCACTAACCCTCTAATGAGTTGTTTCGAGTTTGGTGTGGAGGAAGTTTTCAAGGATCAAGAGAGGAGTATGATGCAATATGATCAAGGAGAGTGAAAGCTCTAAGCTTGGGGATGCCCCGGTGGTTCACCCCTGCATATTTTAAGAAGACTCAAGCGTCTAAGCTTGGGGATGCCCAAGGCATCCCCTTCTTCATCGACAACATTATCAGGTTCCTCCCCGAAACTATATTTTTATTCCGTCACATCTTATGTACTTTGCTTGGAGCGTCGGTTTGTTTTTGTTTTTTGTTTTGTTTGAATAAAATGGATCCTAGCATTCACTTTATGGGAGAAAGACACGCTCCGCTGTAGCATATGGACAAATATGTCCTTAGGCTCTACTCATAGTATTCATGGCGAAGTTTCTTCTTGGTTAAATTGTTATATGGATGGAATTGGAAAATGCTACATGTAGTAACTCTAAAATGTCTTGGATAATTTGATACTTGGCAATTGTTGTGCTCATGTTTAAGCTCTTGCATCATATACTTTGCACCCATTAATGAAGAAATACTTAGAGCTTGCTAATTTGGTTTGCATATTTCGTTTCTCTAGAGTCTAGATAACATCTAGTATTGAGTTTTGAACAACAAGGAAGACGGTATGGAGTCTTATAATGTTTATAATATGTCTTTTATGTGAGTTTTGCTGTACCGTTCATCCTTGTGTTTGTTTCAAATAACCTTGCTAGCCTAAACCTTGTATCGAGAGGGAATACTTCTCATGCATCCAAAATCCTTGAGCCAACCACTATGCCATTTGTGTCCACTATACCTACCTACTACATGGTATTTATCCGCCATTCCAAAGTAAATTGCTTGAGTGCTACCTTTAAAACTCCATCATTCACCTTTGCAATATATAGCTCATGGGACAAATAGCTTAAAAACTATTGTGGTATTGAATATGTACTTATGCACTTTATCTCTTATTAAGTTGCTTGTTGTGCGATAACCATGTTTCTGGGGACGCCATCAACTATTCTTTGTTGGATATCATGTGAGTTGCTATGCATGTCCGTCTTGTCCGAAGTAAGAGAGATCTACCACCTTTATGGTTGGAGCATGCATATTGTTAGAGAAGAACTTTGGGCCGCTAACTAAAGCCATGATTCATGGTGGAAGTTTCAGTTTGGACATATATCCTCAATCTCATATGAGAATAATAATTGTTGCCACATGCTTATGCATTAAAGAGGAGTCCATTAACTGTTGTCCATGTTGTCCCGGTATGGATGTCTAAGTTGAGAATAATCAAAAGCGAGAAATCCGAAATGCGAGCTTTCTCCTTAGACCTTTGTACAGGCGGCATGGAGGTACCCCATTGTGACACTTGGTTAAAACATGTGCATTGCAAAGATCCGGTAGTCCAAGTTAATTAGGACGAGGTGCGGGCACTATTAGTATACTATGCATGAGACTTGCAACTTGTAAGATATAACTTTCATAACTCATATGCTTTATTACTACCGTTGACAAAATTGTTTCATGTTTTCAAAATAAAAGCTCTAGCACAAATATAGCAATCGATGCTTTCCTCTTTGAAGGACCATTCTCTTTACTTTTATGTTGAGTCAGTTCACCTATCTCTCTCCACCTCAAGAAGCAAACACTTGTGTGAACTGTGCATTGATTCCTACATACTTGCATATTGTACTTGTTATATTACTCTATGTTGACAATTATCCATGAGATATACATGTTACAAGTTGAAAGCAACCGCTGAAACTTAATCTTCCTTTGTGTTGCTTCAATACCTTTACTTTGATTTATTGCTTTATGAGTTAACTCTTATGCAAGACTTATTAATGCTTGTCTTGAAGTACTATTCATGAAAAGTCTTTGCTTTATGATTCACTTGTTTACTCATGTCATTACCATTGTTTTGATCGCTGCATCCACTACATATGTTTACAAATAGTATGATCAAGGTTATGATGGCATATCACTTCGAAATTATCTTTGTTATCGTTTTACTCTGCCGGACGAGCAGAACTAAGCTTGGGGATGCTTGATACGTCTCCGACGTATCGATAATTTCTTATGGTCTATGCCATATTATTGATGATACCTACATGTTTTATGCACACTTTATGTCATATTCGTGCATTTTCCGGAACTAACCTATTAACAAGATGCCGAAGTGCCGGTTCTGTTTTCTGCTGTTTTTGGTTTCGAAATCCTAGTAACGAAATATTCTCGGAATTGGACGAAACGAAGACCCGGGGGCCTATTTTGCCACGAACCTTCCGGAAGACCGAAGAGCATACGAAGTGGGGCCACGAGGTGGCGACACCACATGGCGGCGCGGCCAAGGGGGCCCGCGCCGCCCTATGGTGTGGGCCCCTCGTCGGGCCCCCGACTCTGCCCTTCCGCCTACTTAAAGCCTCCGTCGCGAAACCCACGATGCGAAAAACCACGATACGGAAAACCTTGCGAGACGCCGCCGCCGCCGATCCCATCTCGGGGGATTCCGGAGATCTCCTCCGGCACCCGCCGGAGAGGGGATTCATCTCCCGGAGGACTCTAGACCGCCATGGTCGCCTCCGGAGTGATGAGTGAGTAGTTCACCCCTGGACTATGGGTCCATAGCAGTAGCTAGATGGTTGTCTTCTCCTCATTGTGCTTCATTGTTGGATCTTGTGAGCTGCCTAACATGATCAAGATCATCTATCCGTAATACTCTATGTTGTGTTTGTCGGGATCCGATGGATAGAGAATACCATGTTATGTTAATTATCAAGTTATTACATATGTGTTGTTTATGATCTTGCATGCTCTCCGTTACTAGTAGAGGCTCTGGCCAAGTTTTTGCTTTTAACTCCAAGAGGGAGTATTTATGCTCGATAGTGGGTTCATGCCCGCATTGACACCAGGACGATGACGGAAAGTTCTAAGGTTGTGTTGTGCTTGTTGCCATTAGGGATAAAACATTGGCGCTATGTCCGAGGATGTAGTTGTTGATTACATTACGCACCATACTTAATGCAATTGTCTGTTGCTTTGCAACTTAATACTGGAAGGGGTTCGGACGATAACCTGAAGGTGGACTTTTTAGGCATAGATGCAGTTGGATGGCGGTCTATGTACTTTGTCGTAATGCCCAATTAAATCTCACTATACTTATCATGCCATGTATGTGCATTGTTATGCCCTCTCTATTTGCCAATTGCCCGACTGTAATTTGTTCACCCAACATGCTTTTATCTTATGGGAGAGACACCTCTAGTGAACTGTGGACCCCGGTCCATTCTTTTAATACTGAAATACAAATCTGCTGCAATACTTGTTTTTTCGTTTTCTCTGCAAACAATCATCTTCCACACAATTCGGTTAATCCTTTGTTACAGCAAGCCGGTGAGATTGACAACCTCACTTGTTTCGTTGGGGCAAAGTACTTTGGTTGTGTTGTGCAGGTTCCACGTTGGCGCCGGAATCTCTGGTGTTGCGCCGCACTACATCCCGCCGCCATCAACCTTCAACGTGCTTCTTGACTCCTACTGGTTCGATTAAACCTTGGTTTCTTGCTGAGGGAAACTTGCCGCTGTGCGCATCACACCTTCCTCTTGGGGTTCCCAACGGACGTGTCAACTACACGCATAAACTTTCTCCACAAGATCTGATAAATCCGCCGGGATCATCCCCGGTTCGCCATACGGAAGTATGCGGGTCTCGGATAATCAGTCGAAGCCTTTCGCCCATTCAACTTAGCAAGAGGTCCTACCCTATGGAGTATGTACCTCCCCGGCACCGTGGCAGCTCACCTCCTCTTGAGCGTGGCTCCACCGCCAAGCCAGGAGACCCATAGTGTCTTCCGGACGGGTCAGCCCCGAAGGCCTCCCGTTATACGATTGTCTCCAACTACGACAACCCGGACTCGGGGTAAGCTGTACCCTTGTATAGTTGTGCGGTGCCTCATGCTAAGAAGAACAAACGTCAAGCTAAGCCCCGTGCCCACGTTGGAGTAGTGTGGTTGCGCGGGTTAATTGTTCCGGGCAAATACAGAGAACCATGTATCGTTTTTCTCAAAAACCCAAGTCACACACACTTTCCTCTTTCCAACCATCTTTTTCAAAATCCTTTCCTTTCATAAACCATACGCTTGGGTAAGGTTGCCTAACCCAAGGTTTTCATAAAAAAATTACAACAAGGTAAACCTTGAGGGGTTCCCAACCTAAAGTTTCATGATGGAACTAAGACACCATATGGCCGTAATGATAGTCATCATGCCAAAAAGTAGTGGATATGGTGGAATCAAAATAGTCATACTTGCTTAAGGTAAGCATGTATGTTGACAACAAAAGAGGGGAAATATGTTCAGATTTGTGGTGCTAACCCAACCAACACTAAAGTAAGTGATGGTGATCAACAAAAATAGACATACATAAGGTGGTTAGGCATACCCATCTCAATTTGAGAGTATACCTAGTTTCATGATGTGACTACCACTATACTAACAAAGGAGTATAGTGTGAATTGTCGAGGAGAGTTAACATGCTTAGGATAAGCATGCATAGGGACAACATAAGTAGGACGATTCAACAAGGGTCATGATGTTAATAATCATACCACTAAGAAGATGATAATATAAGTGGTCAAAGGGGGCATACATACTTAGGGTAAGCATGCATGAGATCGACAAGGGGTTCAACATACTCGAGAGTAAGTATGCATCGCATCAACAAGAGGAAATGATGCCAACCATCATACCTCTAATGGGTGCAAGAAGGGTGTCGAAAGGTCGAAACACACAAGATAAGTGGGCATACCCATCACACTTAGAGGATATACCAAGATCATGATGATGACCACCAATCTACTAGATGGGGTTGTATGTGAGGTGTCAAAGAGGAATCAACATGCTCACGGTGAGCATGCTCCAACACATAAGTACAAACAACACAAGATAGATCAAGAGACAAGGATAACAACAAAGTAACCACAATATTTGATTCAACATTCAGAGATCAAGAGACGGCTTGCCTTGGTTGGCTTGTCCCTGGTCCTCTTCAAAACCTTCTCTAAAATCCTCCCCTTCAACTTCTCCCTCGTTCGTGTCTAGCGCCGCAAAAGTAAATAAATCAAACAATCAACACATAGCTCAAGAACCAAGGGTCAAGTAAAATAAACATGAAAATATGCAGGGAAGTTGTTTTACAGTAACAAATCATGGTTTGGATATTTTGAAAACAAAGTGATGGCAAGGATTTGAATAAGTCAAAGAAATTTTAATTACATCATTGCATGTGTCACACATACACTCACTAACAGAGACAAAATTTCATGAACAGAGACTAATTGTATTTTTAATAGATGGACAGTAACAAATCAAGATTAACACAATTGAATTCATACAAGAACATTAATTTTTAAATTTTAGGAATTAGAAATACTAAACAATAACCAGTGATCATGTTTAATACCTTAAAAATCGTACAAAAATCCTAAAAATATGGGTCCAGTGTCATTGGAAAGATAATGAAATTTCTGATCTAATTCAATTGGTTTCACTTGATTTGAGTTTGTAAAAATGAAGTTATTATCATTTGAGTGCTACTGGTTTTTTAACTAAAAACAGAAATTTCAAAAAAAACATTAAGGGGCGGGAAAGCCTGGGCCACGCTGATTTGAATCGTGGGCCGGCCCAGTAGGGTTTCCAGGTTGGGGGGGTTGGTAATAAAGGAAAAAAATAGAGAGGGAGGGGTGGGGGCCGGCGGCTGGGCCCGTTGCATGGGCCGATATGGCCATGTGGCCATGCAACTGCATGTCCCAGGAGGGTCGCGACCTGGTTCGTCGTCCTCCTCCGACCACGGACGCTCGCGGCGGACGGAAAAAGAAGGATGGGCGGCTAGGGGCGTACCGGCGACGGGCGGGCGACGGCGAGGTCTAGACGGGCGGCGGCGGCGAGGGCGTCCAAGGGCGAGTCCAGGGGCTTCCTCCACTCCAACATCAGCCGCTCCCCTGCTCCTCCTCCGTCGGCGTTCCCGGTCAAGTGATGATGGCGGTGGACTCCGGCGACCCTGGATGAAACGAAGGCGCGCGTCAGGACGTGTAGAGAGTGGTGAGTGGAATAGAATAGAAGGGGAGGAAAAAGGGGCCGGGGCGATCTCCACTCCACCCGTCACCAACGCGGTGACCACCGATGGTGGTGACCATGCCGGCGTGCAGCTGCCAGGGGGGCTGTCTGGAGCTCTCTGCGCAGGCTGCGGGAGGTGGGAGAGGTGGTGGGGTGTGGAGAAGAGAGTGCAGGGGCGGGGCCTTTTATAGGCCAGCGGGGTGCATGGGTGGCGGATTTGGCCAACGGGAGGGTGAGCGTGCGGCGGCAGCGACCAATGGAGAGGCGAGGGCTGACGTAGGTGCGGTGCTAGAGGGTGACGTTAGGGCGCTGGCGTCAGCAGAGGGTCAGCAGGCGCGGGAAGAAGGAAAAGATCGAGCGGGCAGAAGGTTTGGCACGGGCGTGCCCGTTCTCTGCGTGGTTTAGGTTTCTGGCTCTTTGCCTCTTGGGCCTTCGGTATGATTCACTTTGGAGAGGAAGGGAGGGTCCAGGGAGAGGGTGCTGGGTCGGTGCTAGGTTGGTTCATGCGTGCGTGGACGAGCGCACCCTGGATGGTCGATACAGAGTGTCGGGCACATGTCCGAGCATGCGTCTACCTTTGTGTTCTGGGCTGTTCATGTGTTGTCGCAGGTCCGGGTTGTGTGTATCAGATGAGCTCCCAGGGAAAGGCACAATTTTTTTAATCAAAACAAGGACTCTGGTATTTCCTCTTCTTTCTCCTTCTAGTTGCTAAACACGTGAAATAGAGCGGCTGCAAGGATGCTCATGATAGAGAGAGAGAGATGAGAGCGATCTAGTTGGGAGAATGAGAGAAGGTAGAGTGCAAGCTTTGGACTGGAAAATACTATGCCAAATTTTATCCAATTTTTTTTGTTTGAAAAGGATTCTAGATTTTTGACAAATGAGGTATATTTCTTTTAGTGCAACCGCGATGAAAAGATGTGGTGCACTACTTCACAAGCTTTGGAATTTTTATGAAAGGGTTAGGTCCTCTCTTACAGCATATAGCCGGAAAAATATATATAATGGAGATTTTTTTTTTTGAAGAAGAAGAAGAAGAATTTGAAAATAACCAAGATGATCTTTTGACAAGTTATGCCCTTTGCCCAAATATGGTCTTTGCATAAATTTTTCTAAAGAAAAGCTTGATGTATGCATGATAGAACCATCATTTCAATGCATTAAGTGAAAAGGGAAAAAAATACATTTGTAAAGATTATTTTTGGAAAACTAATGAGGTATTATTCCTCCCACTCTTTTCTTGATACCAAAAATCAATTTGTAAAGGAGTTTGATATCCAAGGAGAGATATACTTTCTAAATAGCTAACTCAGGGAGGAATAAAATTTAAATATGAATAAATTTGAGAGAAAATAAATGAAGAAATATTATCTCCAAACCTGTATTTTTTTAAGAAACTAAACAAAAGAGAAAGAATCTTATAGGTCATAGAGACACATGGTTTTATTTGGAAAAAAAGGAGGATTTTAGAAGAGTACAATGATCCATGTTTGAAATAGAATAAAATATGGATCATTCCATTTGTCTTTAGGAATCCAAAACTCCATATAAAAGCTTTTTATAAAATTTTAAAGATGCACAAATTAAAGTATTAGGCCAATACTTTGGGCCAAAACAAAATATCTTTAGAAACCCTTTTGTGATACCATGATCAAAGGTGATCATAGCCAAAAAAAAGTATTTTAATAAGATCCTTTGAATTAAGATTCTGAGTCATAAGACAAAACAAAAAGGGGTTTTGGGGTTTAGGTCCAAAGGTTCAATTATTTGGAAGGGATGAGGTTAAGGTAATACAAGAATGACCAAAGCTTCACTATTTTTTTTTCTCCTGGAGACTAGAAATTTTGCGTTGAGGTACTTATGGGGAAAACACCAAGCATAGGGTTTATGCATTGGTAATGAAAGGAAAAGAATTTTCCAAGGTCACACATGTGTTTTATTAGGTGAGTTGTTTGTTTGATCGCTAGAGGTGTTGTTCTATGTGGTAGCTCAAGACAAAACCAACAATCAAATCAAGACAATTCATCTACCAGCAGATCAAAGCAATTCATCTTAACAGACAGATCAAGGCAATTCATCTATAGTTAGTCTATAGAAAAAAGTTTTTGTTCCCCCTGATTTTTGCATTATGGACAATAAAACATGGTTGCCAAAGTTGGGGTGTGACAGATCTTCCACCCTTAAAATAATCTCTTCCCGAGATTACTAAGCGTAGAACTAGGGAGGTTTCATAGTTGACTAAAGTTAGACTCCATTCTTCTGTAGATGTGTCGTTGTCGCCAGTCATAGCTTTAGCTTCCGAGAGACACGGTAGATTTTTCCGCCGAGGGCAAGCTTCATGAAGAGGTTGAGTACTCCATGGAGGTGTTAGATTTGAAGCTTCTTAACGATCCTAGCGAGGTTCAAAATTGTGGAAGGGTTAGCGCACCCAACGGGGGTTGAGCAGGTTTGAAAACTTTTTAGGGTTAGCTTAAATTTAGTGGAAGACGAAGTCTTCCACCCTTAAAAGTATTTATCGGGTTTTCGGAAACTCAGAGCTTCTGCCTTGTGGTTCTGTCTGGGGCTTCTGAAGAAGTCATCGATCTTCCATATTCAGTCGAAGAACCTTCAGGGGAGACGTGTAGACCATGGCTTCAATAGGTAAACACGGTGTTTATTAAACCATAGGTCGCGCGGTAAGTTAGTAAGTCGATGAAATGCCTGGTTGGTATCCATATGAAACAGCAGCAAAGGTCGTCGAAGACAATCTTCGGCTTGAGGGTCGGTGTTGACCTAATCTTGTGTCTTGAGGTATCTTTATGAGCTTCTCTTGAGGAGGATTAGATGAACCATGTGATGTAGCTTGGCTTTGACGCTAGTGTTCTCTCAGCTTGTTAGACGGAGTGTTAGAGTGTGTTTCAAGAAGATATCCTCGAGGTTAGCGTGGTTACTCCAAGGTTAGACCAATTAGTATGACTTCTTGCAGAGGTGCAGTCACTCTTGAAGATACGGGCTTCTGCTTTCTTGGCATAGTAGAGATGCTTCAGCTGATCTTTGAAGTAGCAAGCGGAGGTAGGGGTCTGGGTTAGTTTTTCCGAGGGTTGAAAACCAAAATTTAAAGGGTTAGAGTTAGAGCCTTTCCTTAACTTATTCAATTAAATCGCAGTTAGCATTTTATCGGCGAGGTAAATGAGGGTGAAAACATCTTAGGGAGGCTTCCTACGCTGGGTTATGACACTAAGGGGGTTTTTCAGATTTAAACACCAAGACAATCATACACACAACAAACAGATAAAAACACTCAAGCAGCACAGAGGAAACTACAAGCAATCAACACACCAAACAAGGCACTCTAAGTATCTAGGGATACCTAATACGTGGGGGTAGCTCAATCGAAGCGATTGAGTTTTGTCCTATCCATCCTATAGGTTTGGGGCTGGTCACATATGTTGATGTCTTCATCTGGCTGACAACGACTTCAACAAGGATTCTCGAAGCAGTTGGTGGTGATGCAGCCTGGTGTTGAGTCGTCGATGTTGGGGCGGAGGTGAAAACTGCGTAGAACTTATGGTCTCATCATCCTGGGAACGTGAGGTCTTCAGAGGTGGTAGCTGTTGAGGAACTCCCAAAGTCGGCAACTTCTTGTAGTTGGCCTAGAAATTACTAGTCAAGAAATGAGGACTTGATCCGTGACGACTGCAAAAGTGCGAGTCCAAAGAGGAACAAGGTCAGCTCCCTGACAAACTTTGGTGACAACCAAAGACATGACCTTATCATCCCCATATGCGTATGGATGAGTTGGCGCCCAACCTTCAATAGCTGCTGTTGGAGATACATGAGTCTTCCTGAGGGATTGATCCATCTTTGAGTTCGAGTCTCCGGTCTGAGTTAGGGACATCGTCCAATACCTAGGTTTCAAGTGGATGAGACAATAGAGCAAGAATTTTCAAACCTTTTTAATAAAGCGGAGAGATAAGAACTTAGAAGCTTTGAAGAAATAAGAGGGGTAGAGGCTATGCTTCCGACTAAAGAAATAGTTTGCTTGGTAAATAGTTTTTCCCAAGTACTTGTTTCCTAACTAACGTCCATGCTAACTAAGGTCTCCTACAGTCAGGATAGCTCTGATACCAGCTCTGTGGGGACCCCGGACTAGCTGTCCAAAATGCCTGTTATGTATACAGTTCACGATCCCATGATCAGTGCGTCGTGAACACATAACCGAACTGATATCAAATTACACCATCCATTACAAAGCGGAATAAGAAAATTACAATAAGGTCACATGACCAATACTTACATAATAGCCTCGAAGGGCCTAACTAAACATCAGAGTAGCATCATCACTTCAGCGCGGCGCGCATGTCATCTGCCATAAACCCTACAGGCAACTGACTAGGAAGACGTTCATAACTTGCATAGACGTCGTCAACTCCTTCTTCATCTGTCGTGTTCCTCCAAGTCTGGCCAAGTAAATAGCCAGGGACAAAGCCGTGAGTACATTTGGAATTGTACTCGCAAACCATCACGAAGGTACTTTGCAAGAGTGCAAGATAACAAATGCTAATCTACGATGACAAGAGGGAAGAGCGAATTTCTCTTGTGGAAATAGCATGAGAAAGAGAAATAGTTTCCCTTGTGGATGTAGCATCCCAACATCACAGTTGAAGGGGACACTAAGAAGATCCTATGACATCTCTATATCTTTGTTAAAGAAGATACTTCAAAAGATAGACTACGACATCTATATATCTTAATTGAAGAAGAGTATCTCTACATGAAACACTAGGAAGGGTCACCCAATTTTTTTTTTTCATTTTCCACGACCATCTCCATATGGTCGGCAACAGCTTTTCCATACCCTTCCGGTACATCCAACACACACATTTCCTTTTGGAAATCATTTTCTAAACCAAAACTCGACACGGCTCGGTAACGGCCATCCCAACCGTCCATGACCGCGGACGCGGCTATTCGAATAGTTTTAACTCTGCGAGTGTGCGCACTTTCCCCACAAGATCCGATAAATCCGCCGGGATCATCCCCGGTTCGCCATACGAAAGTATGCGGGTCTCGGATAATCGGTCGAAGCCTTTCGCCCATTCAACTTAGCAAGAGGTCCTACCCTATGGAG
This sequence comes from Lolium rigidum, assembly GCF_022539505.1. Lineage (NCBI taxonomy): Eukaryota > Viridiplantae > Streptophyta > Magnoliopsida > Poales > Poaceae > Lolium > Lolium rigidum. Next base: position 90,596,944 of record NC_061511.1, on the reverse strand, counting down.
TATGTACCTCCCCGGCACCGTGGCAGCTCACCTCCTCTTGAGCGTGGCTCCACCGCCAAGCCGAGGAGACCCATAGTGTCTTCCGGACGGGTCAGCCCGAAGGCCTCCCGTTATACGATTGTCTCCAACTACGACAACCCGGACTCGGGGGTAACTGTACCCTTGTATAGTTGTGCGGTGCCTCATGCTAAGAAGAACAAACGTCAAGCTAAGCCCCGTGCCCACGTTGGAGTAGTGTGGTTGCGCGGGTTAATTGTTCCGGGCGAATACGGAGAACCATGTGTCGTTTTTCTCAAAAACCCAAGTCACACACACTTTCCTCTTTCCAACCATCTTTGTCAAGATCCTTTCCTTTCATAAACCATACGCTTGGGTAAGGTTGCCTAACCCAAGGTTTTCATAAAAAAATTACAACAAGGTAAACCTTGAGGGGTTCCCAACCTAAAGTTTCATGATGGAACTAAGACACCATATGGCCGTAATGATAGTTATCATGCCAAAAAGTAGTGGATATGGTGGAATTAAAATAGTCATACTTGCTTAAGGTAAGCATGTATGTTGACAACAAAAGAGGGGAAATATGTTCAGATTTGTGGTGCTAACCCAACCAACACTAAAGTAAGTGATGGTGATCAACAAAAATAGACATACATAAGGTGGTTAGGCATACCCATCTCAATTTGAGAGTATACCTAGTTTCATGATGTGACTACCACTATACTAACAAAGGAGTATAGTGTGAATTGTCAGGAGAGTTAACATGCTTAGGATAAGCATGCATAGGGACAACATAAGTAGGACGATTCAACAAGGGTCATGATGTTAATAATCATACCACTAAGAAGATGATAATATAAGTGGTCAAAGGGGGCATACATACTTAGGGTAAGCATGCATGAGATCGATAAGGGGTTCAACATACTCGAGAGTAAGTATGCATCGCATCAACAAGAGGAAATGATGCCAACCATCATACCTCTAATGGGTGCAAGAAGGGTGTCGAAAGGTCGACACACACAAGATAAGTGGGCATACCCATCACACTTAGAGGATATACCAAGATCATGATGATGACCACCAATCTACTAGACGGGGTTGTATGTGAGGTGTCAAAGAGGAATCAACATGCTCACGGTGAGCATGCTCCAACACATAAGTACAAACAACACAAGATAGATCAAGAGACAAGGATAACAACAAAGTAACCACAATATTTGATTCAACATTCAGAGATCAAGAGACGGCTTGCCTTGGTTGGCTTGTCCCTGGTCCTCTTCAAAACCTTCTCTAAAATCCTCCCCTTCAACTTCTCCCTCGTTCGTGTCTAGCGCCGCAAAAGTAAATAAATCAAACAATCAACACATAGCTCAAGAACCAAGGGTCAAGTAAAATAAACATGAAAATATGTAGGGAAGTTGTTTTACAGTAACAAATCATGGTTTGGATATTTTGAAAACAAAGTGATGGCAAGGATTTGAATAAGTCAAAGAAATTTTAATTACATCATTGCATGTGTCACACATACACTCACTAACAGAGACAAAATTTCATGAACAGAGACTAATTGTATTTTTAATAGATGGACAGTAACAAATCAAGATTAACACAATTGAATTCATACAAGAACATTAATTTTTAAATTTTAGGAATTAGAAATACTAAACAATAACCAGTGATCATGTTTAATACCTTAAAAATCGTACAAAAATCCTAAAAATATGGGTCCAGTGTCATTGGAAAGATAATGAAATTTCTGATCTAATTCAATTGGTTTCACTTGATTTGAGTTTGTAAAAATGAAGTTATTATCATTTGAGTGCTACTGGTTTTTTAACTAAAAACAGAAATTTCAAAAAAAACATTAAGGGGTGGGAAAGCCTGGGCCACGCTGATTTGAATCGTGGGCCGGCCCAGTAGGGTTTCCAGGTTGGGGGGGTTGGTAATAAAGGGAAAAAAAAGAGAGGGAGGGGTGGGGGCCGGCGGCTGGGCCCGTTGCATGGGCCGATATGGCCATGTGGCCATGCAACTGCATGTCCCAGGAGGGTCGTGACCTGGTTCGTCGTCCTCCTCCGACCACGGACGCTCGCGGCGGACGGAAAAAGAAGGATGGGCGGCTAGGGGCGTACCGGCGGCGGGCGGGCGACGGCGAGGTCTGTTAGCATAATTCTGATCTTGGTTTGTTCCAGGTCAGCTCGTGTGTGTCGCATGAGTTAGTTTGGTTAGTTAGTTGCATGCATAGATAAAGGAGGTAGCTAGCGCAGCTGAAGAAGCCCAGGTCTTGCGGATGAGCAGCGATGGCTCGCGTTTGAAGGAGATTGGGTCACGAGGACGTGCGCGTGGTGAGCGCTCTGTGCGGGCAGATCGTGCGCGTGCTGAGGTGTGTGCGTGCGTGTAGTGGAGCAGGTCCTGTGTATAAGAACCTCCTGTGCATCGATGTAAACTGTGACGAGCAGAAAAGAAAAAGACTAGGGCGTTGGTGCGCCCACGGCGGCGTTCGTGCGCCGGCCGGGAAAATTTCTGCGTTGTCCGCTTCTTCTTCTACCTCGGTCTGTGCGAGAGAGAGAGGGCATCGGCGTTTGTCGCCGGAGGGACTGGTTCGGCGTGTGTCGCCGAGGCCAGCCCCAACATGTGGTATCAGAGCCTCATGGTTCGAGGCCGTGGCGCGTGGTCAGTCCGCGACGAGCACGGCGGATGCCGGAGGCGGCGCGCTGTGACGCCGTACGTGCGGCGAGCGTGGAAGCCCCGGAGGCGCTGCGTGGTGGCCGCGGCTGCGTGGCGGCATGGAGGTGCTGTGCTGCGGCTGAGGCTGCAGCGGCGCAGCACAACGGCCATGGAGCATGGCCATGCCGTGCGTGCAGGAGCGCGGCGTCCGTGGCGGACCTGCGTGGTGGCGCAGAGAGTGCGGTGGCGCGGCGTGGCTGGGCGGCGTGGAGGAGAAGCCGTTCGTGCGGCGGGTGAGGCAGCTCGAGCGGCCACGTTGCTTGCGTCAGGGCGCGGCATGTGCGTGAGCCGAGGGCGTGCGGATCATCGGAGGAGAACGCGTTCAGCGGAGCGCAGGACGGCTGCGTCGATCATGTCAGTGCGTGATCGTGTGCGCGAGCCGGGGCGTGCAGGGCGTGGCGTCATCGAGGAGCTCGGCGTGCGTCGCCGAGGAGCTCGACGTGTGTCGCTGCATCGGCGTAGGTCGCCGGGGATGGAGAAGACGGCGGTGTCGCCGGAGACGAAGAAAGGGTGTTTCTGGCCGACGTCAACAGTCGTCTTTTGTAGTTCAGAATTAGGGGGAGTTTGTTAGCATAATTCTGATCTTGGTTTGTTCCAGGTCAGCTCGTGTGTGTCGCATGAGTTAGTTTGGTTAGTTAGTTCCATGCATAGATAAAGGAGGTAGCTAGCGCAGCTGAAGAAGCCCAGGTCTTGCGGATGAGCAGCGATGGCTCGCGTTTGAAGGAGATTGGGTCACGAGGACGTGCGCGTGGTGAGCGCTCTGTGCGGGCAGATCGTGCGCGTGCTGAGGTGTGTGCGTGCGTGTAGTGGAGCAGGTCCTGTGTATAAGAACCTCCTGTGCATCGATGTAAACTGTGACGAGCACAAAAGAAAAAGACTAGGGCGTTGGTGCGCCCACGGCGGCGTTCGTGCGCCGGCCGGGAAAATTTCTGCGTTGTCCGCTTCTTCTTCTACCTCGGTCTGTGCGAGAGAGAGAGGGCATCGGCGTTTGTCGCCGGAGGGGCTGGTTCGGCGTGTGTCGCCGAGGCCAGCCCCAACAAGGTCGAGACGGGCGGCGGCGGCGAGGGCGTCCAAGGGCGAGTCCAGGGGCTTCCTCCACTCCAACATCAGCCGCTCCCCTGCTCCTCCTCCGTCGGCGTTCCCGGTCAAGTGATGATGGCGGTGGACTCCGGCGACCCTGGATGAAACGAAGGCGCGCGTCAGGGCGTGTAGAGAGTGGTGAGTGGAATAGAATAGAAGGGGAGGAAAAAGGGGCCGGGGCGATGTCCACTCCACCCGTCACCAACGCGGTGACCACCGATGGTGGTGACCATGCCGGCGTGCAGCTGCCAGGGGGGCTGTCTGGAGCTCTCTGCGCGGGCTCTGGGAGGTGGGAGAGGTGGTGGGGTGTGGAGAAGAGAGTGCAGGGGCGGGGCCTTTTATAGGCCAGCGGGGTGCATGGGTGGCGGATTTGGCCAACGGGAGGGTGAGCGTGCGGCGGCAGCGACCAATGGAGAGGCGAGGGCTGACGTAGGTGCGGTGCTAGAGGGTGACGTTAGGGCGCTGGCGTCAGCAGAGGGTCAGCAGGCGCGGGAAGAAGGAAAAGATCGAGCGGGCAGAAGGTTTGGCACGGGCGTGCCCGTTCTCTGCGTGGTTTAGGTTTCTGGCTCTTTGCCTCTTGGGCCTTCGGTATGATTCACTTTGGAGAGGAAGGGAGGGTCCAGGGAGAGGGTGCTGGGTCGGTGCTAGGTTGGTTCATGCGTGCGTGGACGAGCGCACCCTGGATGGTCGATACAGAGTGTCGGGCACATGTCCGAGCATGCGTCTACCTTTGTGTTCTGGGCTGTTCATGTGTTGTCGCAGGTCCGGGTTGTGTGTATCAGATGAGCTCCCAGGGAAAGGCACAATTTTTTTAATCAAAACAAGGACTCTGGTATTTCCTCTTCTTTCTCCTTCTAGTTGCTAAACACGTGAAATAGAGCGGCTGCAAGGATGCTCATGATAGAGAGAGAGAGATGAGAGCGATCTAGTTGGGAGAATGAGAGAAGGTAGAGTGCAAGCTTTGGACTGGAAAATACTATGCCAAATTTTATCCAATTTTTTTTTGTTTGAAAAGGATTCTAGATTTTTGACAAATGAGGTATATTTCTTTTAGTGCAACCGCGATGAAAAGATGTGGTGCACTACTTCACAAGCTTTGGAATTTTTATGAAAGGGTTAGGTCCTCTCTTACAGCATATAGCCGGAAAAATATATATAATGGAGATTTTTTTTTTTGAAGAAGAAGAATTTGAAAATAACCAAGATGATCTTTTGACAAGTTATGCCCTTTGCCCAAATATGGTCTTTGCATAAATTTTTCTAAAGAAAAGCTTGATGTATGCATGATAGAACCATCATTTCAATGCATTAAGTGAAAAGGGAAAAAAATACCTTTGTAAAGATTATTTTTGGAAAACTAATGAGGTATTATTCCTCCCACTCAC
>NC_061511.1:90579547-90591658 GCF_022539505.1 Lolium rigidum | reverse complement strand
TGGGCCGGCCCGCTTAAGACGTGGTAGGCCTCGTGTGGGCCTACCATCTACCACGGGGTTTCGGCCGGTTAACGCCGGTGCTCGCCGGTTAACGGCGTCGCCACGTGTCGGTTGCATGACGTCGGCGGTCAACGGGCTCCGGAAACACTTGGGCAACGGTCCGATTTTCCGTGGCGGAAGGGCGCCCAAGCGCGACGGACCGAAAAAATCGTCGTAGGACTTTGCCTGACGCAGTTTCCACAACAGAACCCATATCGTCGGGTTAGGCCCATAGGCGACGAAAAATACCCCTTAGCGGACGATTTTGAGACGTTGTCTATCAGAACTTTTCTTGTAGTGTCACTTGGAAACTATCGCGAGGAGATTTGCGAGCAAGTGGCGCCTGTTCTGCAGAAGTATCAGCTTCAGTGTCAAGTTGTTTCAGCAACGGTCCTAGGGCTCTCCTGAAGGCATGGGTCTTCCACATTATCCACCAGATCTCAAAGTCATCAGTCGAAGAGATGAAGGATAGATTGTGAGGGACCGATGCGTTGCCATCGGCTCATTGAGAATCGACTAAGTTGACAATCGGCAAAGTCAGTATGAGGGGAAATCGGCTAAATTGGCATAAAGGAAATCGGCGAAATCAAATTGAAGGAAATTCTTTATTGATAACGGGATTCCTTACATAAAGAGCTGATTGCTCTCAAAAGGAAGTACCAGGGGATACATTGCCCCATCTACTACTGCTGATCCTATGCTAAGGGTCCTATCTATGGGCCGTCGCTGCCCTCGTCGTCGCCGTCGTCGCCGCTGTCGGCGCTACTCCCGGCTGGCTCGTCGTCGCTGCTGCCGCGGCCGCCGGCAGGGCCCTCGTTGTCCTCGTCCTCCTCGTCAGCATCGTCGTCGCTGTCGAAGTCGCTGAGGTTCCCCGGCCAGGGGCAGAAGCGCTTGGCCGGCGGTTCATCGGAGGAGGTGTCCTCCTCCTCCTCCTCCTCCTCCTCCTCCTCCTCGAAGGAGGTGAAGTCGTCCCAGGAGAAGCGATCTTCATCGCTCTCCTCCTCCGTTTCCCCGTCGGCAAGGAAGCGGAGGTCACTTTCCCCGTCGGTCGAGGACTTGTCGTCCTCAGACCAGACGGAGAAGTCGTGACTGGACTCGTCCCCGTCTTCTATGGCGCGGCGAATGTGGGCCTCGTGGGCCTCCTCCGGGCCCCACTCCGGCGTCGGCTCGCGGGAGGGAGAGGACTGGGAGGAAAGATCCGATGAGGCAGAGGAGGAAGAAGACATGGTGGCAGAGGAGGGTTTTTGGAGTGCTAATGCGAAGGGGATGAAAAAGTGAACTGCAGGACGCGGTTAAAATAGAGGCGATATAGTGGAGATGATTCAATGCCACAGCAGTTTCCGAGGAAGTGGTGCCCAAAAGAAAAAAAATTTGGCCAGGTCACGCGGAGAAGTTGAGGAGGCAAGGCATCATGATGATGGATACTGCGACGGTTCTGCTCTGCCACGACATGACCCGACGAAGAAAAAGCAGAGTGATTTTGGAATTGTCATTTCCAAAACCAGGGGGCATGTGTTATCACCGGAATTTGACCGGATCGAGAGGTGGGCCGCGATTAAAGATGGGCTTGAAGAATATACCTGGAAGAAATACATGAATCGGCCTTGTATACAAAGTTTGGGCTAGTTTGCCCGTGTATACGTAAATATAGTAGGATACGTGTCGGTTAGATAGAATTTGGCTCGTGCACGGTTGGGATTATTCCCACGTTAGAAAGTCTACGGACTATAAATATGTATCTAGGGTTTATGGAATAAACAACAATCACGTTCACCACAAACCAATCTAGGCGCATCGCCAACTCCCTTGTTTCGAGGGTTTCTTCCGGGTAAGCATCATGCTGCCTAGATCGCATCTTGCGATCTAGGCAGCACACGTTTATTCGCTGTTCATGCGTTGCTCGTCTTGAAGCCTTGTTGATGGCGAGCAACGTAGTTATCGTAGATGTGTTAGGGTTAGCATTGTTTCATCGTATCATATGCTTTCGTCCGTGCAACCCTTAGACGTCTAGCCGCCCTTACACCTATCTTAGGTGTAAGGGCGGCACCTCGCTTGATCGTTATTTAGTAGATCCGATCTGTTATGATTGCTCCTTGCTCTTCAAGGATTAGTTTAATATCTGCATAGTTAGGCCTTACAAACGGGTTGAAGGATCCAGTGGCACGTAGGGTGTAGTTTGCTAGCCCTAGACAGGATGTTCCGGGGATCAACTTCATGTTGGTTTTTAGGCCTTGTCTAGGGTCGGTTTATGATCACCGTGCGTGGCCGCCGGGCTCAATCACGCGTAGGATGTTCCGATTATGTGGTGAAAACCCTAAATCGTAGTAGGTCGTTTTAGCTTTATATCGATCAAGCAGGACCACCATGTGATCGTACACCTCGTACGAATCATGGGTGGATCGGCTCCTTGAGCCGATTCACGGGACAACTCGAGAGCCGATCGAGGCTCGTATTTAATGTCTACGTGTATGCCATGCGGGAAACTAAGCGAAGCAAATCCATCACCTTCCCGATCGGGTATAGGTCAGGTGGCACGCCCCTGCACCAGCATCGGACGTGCGTGCCGAGGCTTTGCGGGCCGTCGCTCGAGGGACCAGGGCCAGCCGCAGTCCTGGGAGCCTCCCGGCTCTACTGTGTTGCCCGTCGCTGCCCGCCGGTGGGTTTCTGACCGCAACATATGGCCCTTTAGTCTTTGTGCCTTTGATCTTCATCTCCAAAGCACGGACATGATCTCCATCATCAACGGGCATGATCTCCATCATCGTCGACGTAGCATCAAGGCCCATGGAGCCGTCTTCATGGTTGTTCACCACATGTAGCAACTATTACAACTACTTTGAAATAATACTACTACTTGAAATATAAAGACAACCATAAGGCTCCTGCCGGTTGCCACAATACAATAATGATCATCTCATACATATTCATCATCACATATGGCCATATCACATCACCAAACCCTGCAAAAACAAGTTAGACGCCTCTAATTTGGTTTGCATATTTTACGTGGTTTAGGGTTTCGGAGTAAGATCCAATCTACCTACGAACATGAACCACAACGGTGATACTCGTGTTGTCAATAGAAAGAGTAGATTGAATCTTCACTATGGTGAGAGAGACAGACACCCGCAAAGCCACTTATGCAATACAAGTTGCATGTCGAGCGTGGAGCAAGTCTCATGAACGCGGTCATGTAAAGTTAGCCTGGGCCGCTTCATCCCACCATCCCGCAAGATGAAAAGTACACTAACTAAAAACAACAAAAGCATCAACGCCCACAAAACCATTGTGTTCTACTCGTGCAACCAATCTATGCATAGACACGGCTCTGATACCACTGATGGGATTTGTAGCATAGAAAACAAAAAATTTCTATCGCAAGAACGAAAACCAAGCCAAGATGCAATCTAGAAGATGGGAGCAACAAGAAGATCATGAGACTAACCCTCGAAGATTTCCAAAGCCTACAAGATTAGATCTCGTTGTTGCAGAAGTCAATCACTTGCCGCTTTTGAAAGCGCGTAGAAGATCTTGACGGTGCCACAGTCGGGCAGCACCTCCGTACTCGGTGACACGTTCGGTGTTGATGACGACGTCCTTCTCCCCGTTCCAGCGGGCAGCGGAAGTAGTAGATCCTCCTCGGAATCCCGCCAGCACGACGACGTGGTGACGGTGGTGGTGGAGATCTCCGGCAGGGCTTCGCCGTAAGCGCTGCGGGAGAGAGGTGGAGGAGGGAGGCTAGGGTTTGGGATAGAGGGGGTGGCTAGGGCGCCGGCCAGGGGCCCCCTTGGGTGGTACGGCCAAGAGTGGTCTTGGTGTGGCCGGCTCCCTCCCCTTGCCCCTCTTTTTATAGGTGGAACCCCCAAGAGTTTGACTCAAAATCTTCGAATAAGACCCCAACTCAAAAACTTGCCATAAGGACGAAACCTACCCAAGGTGGGACTCCTACTCAAGGTGGGACTCCCAACCCTTCCTTGGGGGGTGGCCGGCCACCTATGGTGGAGTCCACCTGGGTCTCCTCCACCCCTTGGTTGGCCGGACATGCTAGGTGGAGTCCCTCCGGGACTCCACCTTCCATGGTGATTTCTTCCAGACTTTTCTAGAACCTTCTAGAAGCTTCCATAAATGCACCGGATCATTTTCAAACTTAGAAAATTACTTCCTATATATGAATCTTATTCTCCTGACCATTCCGGACCTCCTCGTGATGTCCTGGATCCCATCCAAGAATCCGAACAAAACTTTGAACTACATTCCATATTCCATATCTACTTAAACGACATCAAACCTTAAGTGTGTCACCCTACGGTTCGTGAACTATGCAGACATGGTTGAGACTTCTCTCCGACCAATAACCAATAGCGGGATCTGGAGATCCATAATGGCTCCCACATATTCAACGATGACTTAGTGATCGATTGAACCATTTACATACGATACCGATTCCCTTTGTCACGCGATATTTTACTTGTCCGAGGTTTGATCATCGGTATCTCTATACCTTGTTCAACCTCGTTTCCGACAAGTACTCTTTACTCGTACCGTGGTATGTCATCTCTTATGAACCATTCATATGCTTGCAAGATAATTAGACGACATTCCACCGAGAGGGCCCAGACAAATTCCACTCTTGATCCATATGCCTCAACTCATACTTTCCGAATCCCTAATCCCACCTTTATAACCGCCCATTTACGCAGTGGCGTTTGATGTAATAAAAGTACCCTTCTGGTATAAGTGATTTACATGATCTCATGGTCGAAGGACTAGGTAACTATGTATCGAAAGCTTATAGCAAATTGAACTTAATGACGTGATCTTATGCTACGCTTAATTGGGTGTGTCCATTACATCATTCATCTAATGACATAACCTTGTTATTAATAACATCCAATGTTCATGATCATGAAACTATGATCATCTATTAATCAACAAGCTAGTTATACAAGAGTCTTACTAGGGACTCCTTGTTGTTCACATAACACACATGTATCAATGTTTCGGTTAATACAATTATAGCATGGTAAGCAAACATTTATCATAAACACAAAGATATATAATAACCATTTTATTATTGCCTCTTGGGCATATCTCCAACAGTATAGTCCCTCTTCTTGTATTCCCCAGTATATGAGATGCTCTCCTGCACATTGTAACACATGTACATATACTGGCCTATGGCCCTCTGTGAATACCAGTTTCTATTCCAACATGGTATCCGAGCTTTAGGTTTAGCTCTTTGCACGCTGCAACTCCATGCTTGATCCGTGCCGCCGCTGACGATTATTTCAGCCGCCGCTGCTCCACTTCCCCCCCCCATCTCTGGCCATCTCCAGCCATCTCCGGCTTCTCCGGGCCGCTTCCGCCCGCTGTTGTCCCGTTTCCGTCCGAGGCAGGCACTGATCCGGCCGCCCCCGCCCGGATCCGCCCGCTGCCGGAGGTAGTCAGAATCCGAATCCTACTACTGAAATCCCACGATTTGACGATCTTACATCACCGTATCGATCCAAATCCCACAATGAATCCCAATCCCATAGAATCTATGTTGAGTCCCGATCCAAATCATAGAATCCTTTAGAATAATGTAGAATCTCGATCCCTTTTATGGATTTTTCCGATTTTACTAACTTATTATTTTTGCCATCCGCAAAACCATACAATGATACTACTTAAACATCCCAAGCCCTTTTCACTTGCTTTACTAACCTTTATTTACCTACCAAATTTCAAATGATCTATTATTGCTAGAATCTTTATGTATTATAGTTTTTATCTCCATTATACTATTACACAAACTTTCTGTGTGATAAAAAGATCTTCTATGAGTAAGTATGGTGGGATCCCAGATTCTACGATTCGATACTACGACTCGATTCTGCCTGACAAAAATCGATCTGACTCCGAATCCCGACTCTGACTACCCCTGCCGCCTCTACTCCGGTCACCCCCGCCTGGAGCCGGTCACCGTCGGCCTTACTTTGGCCGCCCCCGCCCGGATCCGCCCGCTGCCGCCTCTACTCCGGCCGCCTCCGCCCGGAGCCGGCCGCCCCTTCCTGGAGCCGGCCGCCTCTGGCCCTACTCCGGCCGCTCCCGCCCGGATCCGCCCGCTGCCGGCCCCGATCCGGCTGCTCCCGCCGGGTCCGCCCGCTGTCGGCCTCTGGTCGGCCCTCATTCGTGGACAGCAGCCTGGTCCTGTCTGGCTAGCTTTCCAAAAAAAAAAGGCGTCGTCCTCGTCTGGATATGTCAGTATTCCTCGGTGCCCACTGATCTTTGATGGTACCAACTATAGAGGTTTGCTTCCTTTATGCGCATTCACATGCGTGGTCTTCGGCTGTGGGGTGTTCTCACTGGCGAGGTCTCTTGTCTGCCGCACCCCACAGCTCATGTGCCTCCTATTCCGCCGTTCGTGCCACAGGCCCTTGCTGAGGATGCAACTCAGGCTGATCGGGATGTAGCCAAGTCTGCTGAGGCTGCTGCTGATGATGCATATGAGGAGCAGGTACTTGCTTATTCAGAGGCTCTTGGCTCTTACCGTGACAGTTTGGCTACCTTTACTCAGTGGTGTGATGAGGATGCCACGACTGCTGCCGTTCTTTCTGAAAGTGTGCAGCCACAGTTTGCTTCTGAGTTTATGGCCTCGCCACTATTGCGAGATGTGGTCTCACCTTCGTCAGCGCTATCAGCCTTCTGGGGATTCTCTGTACTTGTCTGTGTTGCGCAAGGAGCATGATCTTCAGCAGGGTGACTCTACTATTGATGAGTTCTACACCCAGAGTGCGGCGATCTGGCGCCAGCTTGACTCCCTTCGCAGTGTTGTCTGTGGTACTTGTCAGTGTTGCCGGATAGTACGTCCAGATATGGACTTCTAGAGGATCCATGAGTTCCTGTCTCGACTTCGCCCAGAGTTTGAGCCTCGTCGTTCTCAGTTGTTTCCTCGAGGCCGTGTTCCTATCTCAGAGGTGCTGACTGAGCTTCGTGCTGAGGAGACTCGTCTGCGTGGTGCTGGACTGATTGGGACACCCTCTATTCTTGCTGCTCGAGTTCCCACTGCTCCTGCACCGCCGCTTCTACCCACACTAGCGCCTGCTGCTTCTGGAGGAGCCCGCCCCTCTCGCGGTGGGAGTCGTCCTCGCCCTCCTCGGTTCTGCACGCACTGTCGGAGGTCTGGTCACCTTGAGTCCGACTGCTAGCAGAAGCAGCGGGGTGTGCCTCCTCGTGCTCCACCTTTAGCGCCTGTCGCCACTAGCTTCACCGAGCGGGATATCGCGAGACTTCAGCGTCTCCTTGCCTCCTCCGGCTCTGCTTCGACGGGTACTGCTGCCTCCGCGGCTATTTCCTCTCCCCTGTAGGGTACATCTTCGTGGGTTCTGGATTCTGGAGCTTCTTTTCAGATGTCTCCTCATTCTTCCTCTCTTTCTTCTCTTCGACCTCTTCCTCTTCCTGTTCATGTTCTTACTGCCGATGGTACTTCTCTTCCTGTTTCTAGTCGTGGCACTCTTTCTACTTCCTCCTTTTCTGTTCATGATGTTTCTCATGTTCCCAGTCTTACCATGAACTTGTTTTCTGTTGCTCAGCTCACTGATTCTGGTTGTCGGGTCATTCTTGATGTTGATTCTTGTTCTGTTCAGGACACTCACACTCGGGCACTGGTTGGGGCTGGCCCTCGGTGTCGTGACTCCCAGGGACTTTGGGAGCTTGACTGGCTTCATGTTCCTTCTTCCACCACTTCACCGACTGCACCATGTGTGCTTGCTTCTTCCACTACCGCCTCCTTTCAGCAGTGGCATCATCGTCTTGGTCATCTTTATGGTTCTCGCCTGTCATCTTTACCTCGTCGAGGTCTTCTGGGGCCTGTCTCAGGAGATGTCTCGCTTCAGGGTTGTCAGGGCTGTAGGCTTGGTAAACAGAATAAGTTACCTTATCCTACTAGTGAGTCTGTATCTCAACGTCCGTTTGATTTGGTCCATTCTGATGTATGGGGTCCGGCTCCCTTTGCTTCCAAGGGGGCCACCGCTACTATGTTATTTTTATCTGACTTCTCTCGCCACACTTGGATTTATTTTATGACTTTTCGCAGCGAGGTTCTCTCGATATATAAGCGTTTTGCTGCCATGGTCCATACTCAGTTTTCCACACCTATACGTGTCTTTCAGGCTGATTCTGCCGGTGAGTATATCTCCCAGCTGTTGCGTGGTTTTCTTGCTGAGCAGGGCACTCTTGCCCAGTTCTCTTGCCCTGGCGTCCATGCCCAAAATGGTGTGGCTGAGCGCAAGCATCGCCACCTGCTTGAGACGGCTCGTGCGATGATGATCGCTGCCTCTCTTCCGCCTCACTTCTGGGTCGAGGCTGTGTCTATTTCCACCTATTTCATCAATCTTCAGCCCTCCACAACCTTGCAGGGTGGTATTCCTCTTAAGCGTCTTACTGGTCACACTCCTGACTACTCGACTCTTCGTCTTTTTGGCTGCGTTTGCTATGTTCTTCTTGCTCCACGCGAACGCACCAAGCTGACTGCTCAATCTGTTGAGTGTGTCTTCCTTGGCTACAACCCTGAGCACAAGGGATATAAGTGTTGGGATCCTATTGTGTAGGGATTCGTAGCATAGAAAACAAAAAAATTCCAACCGCAAGAACGAATAACAAGCCAAGATCTAATCTAGTATATGGTAGCAACGAGGTGAAGATCAACATACCCTCGAAGATAATCTCGTGGTGGATGTAGTCGATCACTTGCCACTTTCAAAAGCGCGTAGAAGATCTTGACGGTGCCACATTCGGGCAGCACCTCCGCACTCGGTCACACGTACGGTGTTGATGACGACGTCCTTCTCCCCGTTCCAGCGAGTAGCAGATGTAGTAGAACCTCCTCGGAATCCCGCCAGCATGACGGCGTGGTGACAGTGGTGGTGGAGATCTCCGACAGGGCTTCGCCGTACGCTCTGCGGGAGAAGAAGGAGGAGGGAGTAGCTAGGGTGTGGGAGAGAGGGGGGCTTCGGGCGCCGGCTTGGGTGCCCCTTGGTGGTGCGGCCAAGTAGTAGGCAGCCCCTCCCCTCTCCTCCACTTTAAATAGGTGGAAATCCTTAGGGTTTACCCCAAAACCACATTGGAGTCCAACTCCAAAACTTACCAAATTTGGGAAACTTAGACAAGGTGGGATTCCTCCCCTTCCTTGTGGTATGGCCGGCCACCTTGGTGGAGTCCACAATGGACTCCACCTTCCCACTTGGTGGGTTGGCTAGGGCTAGTGGAGTCCCTTCGGGATTCCTCCTTCCATAGTGATTTATTTCGGATGATTCTAGAAACTTCTATAACCTTCCATAAATTCACCAGACCACTCCCAAACTTGGAATGTGACTTTCTATATATGAATCTTATTCTCCGGACCATTCCGGAACTCCTCGTGATGTCCTGGATCCCATCTGAGACTCCGAACAACATTCAAACTCCATTCCATATTCCATATCTACTTAAAACGACATCAAACCTTAAGTGTGTCACCATACGGTTCGAGAACTATGCGGACATGATCGAGACTCCTCTCTGATCAATAACTAATAGCGGGACCTGGAGATCCATAGTAGCTCCCACATATTCAACGATGACTTCGTGATCGAAAGAACTATTTACATAAAATAACAATACCCTTTGTCTCGCGATATTTTACTTATCCGAAGTTTGATCGTCGGTATCTCCATACCTAGTTCGACCTCGTTACTGATAAGTACTCTTTACTCGTACCGTGATATGATATCCCTTGTGAACCAGTCACATGCTTGCAAGCTAATTAGATATCATTCCACCGAGAGGTCCCAGAGTATATCTATCTGTCATTAGAATGGACAAATCCCACTATTGATACAAGTGCCTCAACCCTATACTTTCCGAACACTTAATGCCACCTTCATAACAACCTATTTACGCAGTAGTGTTTGGTGTCATCAAAGCATCCATCCGGTGTAGGTGATTAACAAGATCTCATGGTCGAATGATTAAGTTACTATGCTTATTAAAGCTTGAAGCACAAAGAACTAAATGACTTGATCATATGCTACGCTTACTATGGGTGTATGTCCATCACATCATTCACCTAATGATATGACCTTGTTATTAATAACATCCAATGTTTATGATCAGGAAACCATGATCATCTATTAATCAACAAGTTAGTTTAACAAGAGGCTTACTAGGGACTCCTTTATGTTTACAAAACACACAAGTAGTAATGTTTCCTGTTAATACAATTATAGCATGGGATGTAAACATATATCTATTATATACTAAAAGCAATATAAGGGTGTTTTTCGAGGTCTTAGGTTAATCCACATCATCTAAATTATTGTGACAGTTAGATCTGAAATTTACGGCTAAGATTTTTAACCAAAACACGTAAAACTGTCACGTTACAATTTTGATACGATTTATGTTTTAATATTATGGGCAAGCAAACACATCCCCTGGACAAAACTGCATGTACACATAACTTCGACACGGACCATGCTTCTTTTCACGAAATCTACATGTATGTTTTGCAAGAAAAAAAAACCAATGCAAATTGGATATGGATCATGCGTGTTCACATAGGACTCTACATGTGAAGTACGTCTTTGCTAGAACAAAAAAAAATAGCACGATGCATCTCATATATGGGTCCACCAGATACTAATGGTAATAATTGATTTTCTATATCAATCTACCATAAACACAACCGTTGAAAAATATTAGCCAGAATTTCTGAAAGAAAGAGATAGCAAAGGTGCTACCTATCAAAATCCCATCCACATTATAAATTAATAAAAAGCCAGTGGATTTACTACCTCGATACAATATACCAATATTTTGTATTTTTTAAGGCGCATTACATATGTATAACTAATATCATTTCTAATATATACTAATACAAATATACACAGATATAATAGAGACACCATGTTAATCCACATAATCCAAATTATCATGATGGTTAGATCCAAAATTTAAGGCTATGATTTAACGAAATATTATCATTTACGTAACTATTTTGATACGATTTATGTTGACGATATCACATTTAGGACATGCCCTCGGTAATTAAACTAAACAAATAGTTGCCTCTACTAATAAAAATATGTGCTAGCTATTATCAAAACAAAAGTGGCTGTTCTACCTAAATGTTGTAGGTTTAAAAAGTGTTCGCTCTGAAATAAAAACTTATACGCTAACTATTTTCTATTTTATAAAAAATGGCACACTCAGCTTCCAATTTTAAAAAGCGTCCCCTTAAAAAATAAAAGGTGCCCCAGGGCCCAGCTGCAATGTGGTAGGTTCTAAAAGGAAAAGTAGAAACTACCTGGATGCTATCACATACGATGCAATTTGCACCTGGGACGTACACTCAAAAAAAACTCCATCTCCAGCTAATTCTCACGATTAAAATTATATATGACGAGAGGAATATGTGCAGCGGGTGCAACCTTATGTTGAGATGCACGGCTACTCGAAGGTAATCATGGCTTTTGTTTCTAGATTGGTTGATGAATTTCACTAGCTAGCATGTTGCCATGTATTTTAAAACGGCTCAGCGAATGAGAGGAGGTAATTCTATACAAGGTTATGCAGAAACTCCCGCTGTTTAGTTGGTATAATATCAAGAAAAGTGAAACTCTATTCTATTTATGCCATAAGATAAAATAAATGTTGTTTTTTAGAAAAATCAGAACTTTTTACTCAAACAAATCCTCCGTACAGGAAAGGGTTTCACAAATTTATCTAAAATTGAATGTATTTATACAATAAATAGTGTCAAGATATATATGTAAATTTAGACAAAATTAAGGCATCATTTTCGGGACGAATGGAGTACTAAATATGATGCCATGAACACTAAATATTGTTTTCTCATACAGACTCTACAATTAAGATGGTGCCCTCGCATTTGCGAGGGCCACTGTGCTAGTTTATCATGAACACTAAGATATAACAATAAACACTTTTATTATTACCTCTTGGGCATATCTCCAACAGTCTCCCACTTGCATTAGAGTCAATAATCTAGTTTACATTTGTAAAGATATAACACCTTGGCCTTCTGGTGCT
>NC_061511.1:90251941-90274135 GCF_022539505.1 Lolium rigidum | reverse complement strand
CGACGGAGGGAGGCCACTGAAGGAGCCAACTTTTGACACCACCAAAAACTCGAAGGAAGTACAGATTCACCTGACAGATCCTAAGAAGACGAAAGCTATCGCAACAAACATGGATAGCGCATAGGAAAGCGTGCTCGTCGAGTTCCTCTGTGAGCGCTGGGAAATCTACGCATGGTGTCCAGTTGACATGCTAGGAGTACCCAGGGAACTTGCCGAGCACCCTCTTAATCTGGATCCAAGGGCTAGGCCAATCAAGCAACCTTTGCGGTGTTTTTCGGAACCAAACCGTAAAGCTATGCTTTCAGAAATTAATCGACTTGGAGAAGCAAACTTCATCAAGGAGCTGCACATGGAGGCCACATGGGTCGTTAACCCAGTTTTGGTCCCGAAGAAAAACACTGACGTCCTTCGCATGTGCGTCGACTTCACGTGTCTCAATAAACATTGTCCAAAGGATCACTTTCCCCTCCCGAGGATCGATCAAATCATCGACTCCACAGCGAGATGCGAATGTCTTTCCTTCTTGGACGCGTATTCTGGTTACAACCAGATCCGCCTAAAAGAAGAGGATGAGGTCAAAACAGCTTTCATAACACCTTATGGTGTGTTCTGCTACAGAACGATGCCTTTCGGGTTGAAAACGCGGGAGCTACTTATCAAAGGATGATGCAAAAGTGTCTTGCCACGCAGATTGGCGCGAACGTTCAAGTATATATTGACGATGTCGTAATTACAATAGCAGGGGCTATGTTTGATCGATGATCTCAAGGAAACCTTCGACAACCTCGACAAGTTTCGCCTCAAGCTAAACGCGACGAAGTGTTCCTTTAGCGTTCCTGCGGGAGAGCTCCTTGGATACTTGGTATCAGTCAGAGGAATTGAGGCGAATCCTGAGAAAATACAAGCAATTGTGACAATGAGAAAGACAATGAAGCTTAAGGAGATACAGCAGTTGATAGGACGTGTCGCGGCTCTGAGCATATTTGTCGCCAGGCTAAGAGAAAAAGTGCTTCCCTTTTATGCGCTCATCAAACAAGGAGAAAAGTTCGAGTGGAACGACGAAGCAGATAGGGCTTTTGAGCACCTCAAGCGCACAATCTCGACACCACCAATACTGGTGGCGCCCAAGGAAAACGAACCTCTCCTGTTATATATCGTGGCCACACCTCAGGTAGTCGGCACGGTACTTGTGGTAGAAAGAGAAGAAGAAGAGAAACTCCGTGGAGTCTAGAGGCTGGTATATTTCATCGGTGAAGTTTTATCGCCCTCAAAACAGCGGTACCCGCATTATCAGAAGTTGGCATATGGAGTGTTCACGACTGCAAGAAAATTGCGGCAATATTTTTCGGCACATCCGATAGTAGTTGTCAATGAGGCGCCTTTATCAAACATATTGAACAATCCAGAAGCTACAGGTCGTGTCTTCCTTTGGGGAATAGAGCTTTCTCCTCGGGAGATCACATACGAAAAACGAAAAGCAATACAGTCCCAAATTCTGCCAGATTTCGTCGCAGAGTGGATGGAGATGCAAAATACGGGACCCCCAGATTTGTCGAGTACTTGGACCATGAACTTCGACGGGTCCAAGAGAGTAGAAGGAGCTGGAGCAGGCGTGATATTAGTGCCACCCCAAGGAGATAAGATGAAATACGTACTTCAGATGACGTCCCTAACGCATCCAATAGTGAGGCGGAATATGAGGCGCTCATACATGGGATGAAGATGGCGAAGGCGTGTGGAGCAACTCGACTGAAAATCTTTGGCGACTCCCAATTGGTGTCTCAACAGGTGATGAACCAATGCGATGCAGTCAATGACAGCATGATAGCATACAAGGAGGTATACAATGAACTCGAGAAACTCTTTGATGGATGTGAAGTGAACCATATCAGCAGACTCAGCAATGATGAAGCCGATGTTTTGGCAAATATCGGGTCACAGTGTTTAGCAATACCACCTGGCGTATTCTGGGAGGAGATAAGTGAAAGATCAACTAAGGCGAAGAAAGCACTGAAATAGCCAAAGAAGAAAGAAAAGCCTGAGAAGGACTCGGGGGCTCCAGCAGTTTCAGAAGCAAACACATTGGAGGATGAAGAAGAATCACACGAGGTTATGATGATACAAGTTCCTTGGATGCAAGCTTACGTAGCATATATCCTAAGGAAGGAAATACCCGAAGATCCGGTGGAAGCAAGACGAGTTATTCGACGATCTAAAGCTTTTACCGTGGTCAAGGGAGAGCTGTACAAGCGAAGTATATCGGGAGTATACAGATATGTGTTACACCCGAAGAAGGAAGAGTCATACTGAAGGATGTACACGAGGGAATATGCGGACACCACGCAAGCAGCCGAGCAATAGCAGCCAAGGTTTTCAGGGCAGGATGTTACAGGCTAACTACAGTAGAAGATGCAAAAGACATAGTGCGCACCTATGATGCGTGCCAAAGGTTTGCGGCAAAACCCCATTCTCCGGCAGTAGAGCTGATGTCAATACCTTTGTCGTGGCCTTTTGCACAATGGGGTCTCGACATGGTGGGGAAATTACATAAGGCTTGGCCAGGAGGATACGTGTATATGCTAGTGGCTGTCGACAAGTTCACTAAATGGATTGAGGTAGTACCAGTAACTTCGGCAGATGCAACATCGGTGGTCAGCTTCATCAAGGGCATAGTCTTTCGATTTGGCGTCCCTCATAGCATTGTCATAGACAACGACAGCAATTTTAACTCCAAGGAATTCAAAGCATATTGTGCGGAGGTAGGCATCAAACTACACTTCGCATCGGTGACGCACCCGCAAACCAATGGCCAAGTCGAACAAGGAAACGGCATCATCTGCAACGGTATCAAGAAACGGCTGTTAACACCATTGGAGAAAGCTCGGCATACTTGGCCATATGAGCTGCCTAGCGTGCTATGGAGCATACGGACAACACCTAATACAACAACACAGGAAACTCCGTTCTTTTTGGTCCATGGAGCCGAGGCGGTGCTCCCGATAGAAATAGAACATAATTCTCCGAGAGTGGCAGAATACGATGAAGAAACCTCGCGAAAGGCGCTGGAGGACGATGTTGATGCACTCGACGAAGCCAGAGACGAGGCGTTCCCAAGAGTCACCAAGTATCAGCCGCCTGAAAAATTATCACAGTCGACGTTTGCGACCGAGGTCTTTCCAAGTTGGCGACTTAGTTCTTCGGCTTACACATGAGAGCCATGAAAAATTCGAGTCACCATGGGTAGGACCATACATCGTCACCGAGGTGATCGCAGGAGGAGCGTACAGAATAAAGGAGAAGAAGACGGGAGTCGCAGAGCCAAATCCCTGGAACGTGGCGCAGTTTCGGCGTTTTTACGCGTAGAAGTCAAAATAGAGATATACATGTAAACATACAATGTAATGAAAAGCTCGCGAGTTTTCAGACGCACTCTTTTCCTTTCAGGGCACCGAGTGGGGTTGAAAGGTTTATGATGAGGCAGGCTCACGATGCTGCAATATAGTAAAAATATTCGCGATATATATCTTCTTCGTCAAGGCTCAGGGGCTTACAACCCGCAAATTTAAACAATATATACTCGATCCTTACAATGTATAACTCCAAAAATTATCCGCTTTGGTTTAAATACCTCGCGAATAATAAACATACATACATCGAAAACACTCGGGGGCATGAGAAAAAGGAAAAACAAACAAACTTGTTTTTACTATACATGGCTCTCGCAATACAAAGAATCTCTCTTTTCTCAAGATAAAGTTCGGTAGCAGGAGAAAGAAAGGGCTCAAATAAGGTTATCTATGTTTATTCTTTCATCTTCCGCAGAAGCATCCATAGTATCAGCATAATGATACTCTTTGAAGAATCAGCATCCATCCGGAGAAGATCTTCAATCATTTCTTCAGCTAAGGGTGCTACCGCATCATTGATCTTATCGACGTTCCTTTTTATTTTTCTTATACTGGCATGACAACGGTCAACAATGTTGGATATATCCAATTTTGGGTAACAGATTAGCAACATGATCAAAGAAAACCTAGCACCTGCCGTTAACTGGGCCTTCACAAATCCATGGATTCGATGAATACTCTTGAATTTGTCCATCAATTCAAGAAGAGTTTTCGGTTGAGGATTCCGAGGAAACATGGCGTTATAAACCAGGGCCAGTGTCTTTGTGCAGAACTCAAGAAATTCTCGAACCTAAGCAGCTCGATCTTGGAATCGGACAATTTTTCGGGAGCGATCCTCGCTAGCCCAAAAATTAACACCGTTTTCTCTGGCAAGTTGGAGAAGGATTTCAACTTGCGAGTTAACGTGTTGATCTTCAGCAGAAGATTCAGCAAAGGAACCTAGGACCAAAAAAGAAGAGGACACATATGACAAGGTCTACAAGTAATGTCGAGGAACAAGTGAGGAGAAGTATAACGTACCAGTCATGTCTTTACTTGCGTCAGTCATCACCTCAAGCATGCAATTCTCTCGGGCGATAGCCTGCAAAGCTTCAGCTACTGCAGTTTCTTTCAATTTTAGGGCCTCCTGAGCTTCTCGAAGAGCAATTTTTTCGTGCTCAGAGGATTTGCGGGATTGGTCCATGATAGTGATGGCTTGTTTTTTCATGGCCTGAAGTTGTTGTCGAAGTTCAGCCATCTCTTGCGGAGCTGAGTCAGCACCCGAAGAATCGTCAAGCAAAATATCGCCCGGAGTTTGTCGAGAGCGCGACGAGGCGGGACAAGCAAAGGATGGTCCACCAGCCACGGAATAGTTATCAAATACAAACTGGAAGAAAGAAAACGTCGATATCAATCACTCAGGAAAAGCCATCGTTTTTCATTGATAGATAAGATATTTACATAATCTGGGGTTCCTTACAAAAGCTAGTTCCTAAGGGAGTCGCAAATCAGAAGGATAGCGACAACTACAAAAGAGAAGAAATACAAAGAGGTGGGATGGTCTACTTGACCTCCGGCTTGGCAGTACTGGCGGATGTTGAAGGTTTGTGCCCCAGGAAGCTGAGGATCTTCTTCGAGTGGGGCTTCGCAGCCTTCACCAAAGACTTCCACTTCTGCGTGTTCATTCCCTTGGGGTCGCCAACGTTTGCCCAGTCGACAATTTGGTGGCTGTCGGCAACCACAGAAATAGTTCCTTCAACTCCGACCTTCAGGTTCTCTTGTCGATAAGCCAGCGCAAGATCTTCTTGGGAAGAAAAGGCCTGGCAAGTTCGGAGAAAATTTGCGGCTGCGTCTGTTTGGGGAAGAAATGGGGGAAGAGGCGCGTGAACGCGGCCCGTGCGTCAGAAATATTGGTTCGCGCCAAATCCCCGTGCAGCTCAAGGATGGAGAGGGTGTCGAGAAGGCGATCCTCTTCAGCTGCGTGCAGGGTGAAATCTTCACCCATTCTTCCTAATGTAGCAAAAATCGAGTTCGTCAAAATATAAGGAAAACCAGTTTTAGAAGCTGAAAGATGTGGGTGAAAACTTACTAACAAACCGCCGGTTTTGGGTCTCCAAATGAGTTGTGATAGCGTTTTCGCGCGCTATCTGTTGGGAGACCTGGTTACTTAAAGCTTCTTTGGCTTTGTGAAGCCTCTGCCGAAGAACTTCAACAGTGGCGGCTTCTTGCTCAGCCTTTTCGCGTGCTTGATACGTCTCCGACGTATCGATAATTTCTTATGTTCTATGCCATATTATTGATGATACCTACATGTTTTATGCACACTTTATGTCATATTCGTGCATTTTCTGGAACTAACCTATTAACAAGATGCCGAAGTGCCAGTTCATGTTTCTACGCTGTTTTTGGTTTCAAAAATCCTAGTAACGAAATATTCTCGGAATTGGACGAAACGAAGACCCGAGGGCCTATTTTTCCACGGAGCTTCCGGAAGACCGAAGAGCATACGAAGTGGGGCCACGAGGTGGCGACACCACATGGCGGCGCGGCCAAGGGGGCCCGCGCCGCCCTATGGTGTGGGCCCCTCGTCGGGCCCCGACTGCTGCCCTTCCGCCTACTTAAAGCCTCCGTCGCGAAACCCACGATGCGAAAAACCACGATACGGAAAACCTTGCGAGACGCCGCCGCCGCCGATCCCATCTCGGGGGATCCTGGAGATCTCCTCCGGCACCCTGCCGGAGAGGGGATTCATCTCCCGAAGGACTCTACACCGCCATGGTCGCCTCCGGAGTGATGAGTGAGTAGTTCACCCCTGGACTATGGGTCCATAGCAGTAGCTAGATGGTTGTCTTCTCCTCATTGTGCTTCATTGTTGGATCTTGTGAGCTGCCTAACATGATCAAGATCATCTATCTGTAATACTCTATGTTGTGTTTGTCGGGATCCGATGAATAGAGAATACCATGTCATGTTAATTATCAAGTTATTACATATGTGTTGTTTATGATCTTGCATGCTCTCCGTTACTAGTAGAGGCTCTGGCCAAGTTTTTACTTTTAACTCCAAGAGGGAGTATTTATGCTCGATAGTGGGTTCATGCTCGCATTGACACCAGGACGGTGACGAGAAAGTTCTAAGGTTGTGTTGTCTTTGTTGCCACTAGGGATAAAATATTGGCGCTATGTCCGAGGATGTAGTTGTTGATTACATTACGCACCATACTTAATGCAATTGTTTGTTGCTTTGCAACTTAATACTTGGAGGGGTTCGGATGATAACCTGAAGGTGGACTTTTTAGGCATAGATGCGGTTGGATGACGGTCTATGTACTTTGTCGTAATGCCCAATTAAATCTCACTATACTTATCATGTCATGTATGTGCATTGTTATGCCCTCTCTATTTGTCAATTGCCCGACCGTAATTTGTTCACCCAACATGCTTTTATCTTATGGGAGAGACACCTCTAGTGAGCTGTGGACCCCGGTCCATTCTTTAATACTTGAAATACAAATCTCTTCGCAATACTTGTTTTCTTGTTTTCTCTGCAAACAATCATCTTCCACACAATACGGTTAATCCTTTGTTACGAGCAAGCCGGTGAGATTGACAACCTCACTTGTTTCGTTGGGGCAAAGTACTTTGGTTGTGTTGTGCAGGTTCCACGTTGGCGCCGGAATCCCTGGTGTTGCGCCGCACTACATCCCGCCGCCATCAACCTTCAACGTGCTTCTTGGCTCCTCCTGGTTCGATAAACCTTGGTTTCTTTCTTAGGGAAAACTTGCTGCTGTGCGCATCATACCTTCCTCTTGGGGTTGCCCAACGAACGTGTGAAATACACGCCATCAAGCTCTTTTTCTGGCGCCGTTGCCGGGGAACGAAGAAAAGTTACACCACAAAGATTTTCAACTCCCACGTCAACGGCTCTTTTTCGGCGCCGTTGCCGGGGAGATCAAGACACGCTGCAAGGGGAGTCTCCACTTCTCAATCTCTTTACTTTGTTTTTGTCTTGCTTTATTTTATTTACTACTTTGTTTGCTGCATTATATCAAAACACAAAAAAATTAGTTGCTAGTTTTACTTTATTTACTGTCTTGCACTCTATATTAAAAACACAAAAAATTAGTTTACTTGCATTTACTTTACTTGATTCATCATGTTTCCTTTTAATTTTACCACAAAGAACATACCGGTAGGACAAGGGTCTATAATTGGGAGGAACAATATAGAAGAAATTTTCACCCATGTTAGTACCGTTGAAGATTTTGAAGATAGACACTTGGTAGAACTTGCTCCTACTTATGAAATTGCTGCTGCTTTGCTTTAGTTTGCTTGTTGGAAACTAAATTTGTTAATCTCAATCCTATAATCCAACACATGTTTCTTACACTTGGTGATATGGAAGAGGGGGAAAAGAAAGATTTTGTTTTAGAAACCCTTCTTAGAGAATTTGGTGGTCTAGCAAGAGAGGCTAGAAAGGTCTTCGCTAAATTTAATATGCTTGGTTCTCATACTAATTTTGTTGGTCTCCTTGAAAAAATGGACATGGATAGAATAAGGTACACTAATAATATTAATGATGGTGGGGAGATCAAAGCACCAATACCATGTAAACTCCTAGCTATGAATGATGCACTAGAACATAACTATGCTTGGCTTGTTCCTGAAAATTTGTTTGATGAGAGTAGCAAGCCCAAGACTAATGAAAAGGGAGACGCTAAAACTTATGTATCCAATATACTATGCATGGTTGAGAAAACTCCAAACCCCGATGTAGGTGCACCACCCTTCGATGTTACTTGAGATACACTTTCTGCGCCTAGCTGAAAGGCGTTAAAGAAAAGCGCTTATGGGAGACAACCCATGTTTTTACTCCAGTATTTTTGTTTTATATTTGTGTCTTGGAAGTTGTTTACTACTGTAGCAACCTCTCCTTATCTTAGTTTTATGTTTTGTTGTGCCAAGTAAAGTCTTTGATAGAAAAGTAAGTACTAGATTTGGATTACTGCGCAGTTCCAGATTTCTTTGCTGTCACGAATCTGGGTCTATCTCCCTGTAGGTAGCTCAGAAAATTAAGCCAATTTACGAGCATGATCCTCAGATATGTACGCAACTTTCATTCAATTTGAGCATTTTCATTTGAGCAAGTCTGGTGGCCTAATAAAATCCATCTTTACGGACTGTTCTGTTTTGACAGATTCTGCCTTTTATTTTGCATTGCCACTTTTGCTATGTTGGATGAATTTCTTTGATCCACTAATGTCCAGTAGCTTTATGCAATGTCCAGAAGTGTTAAGAATGATTGTGTCACCTCTGAACATGTGAATTTTTATTATGCACTAACCCTCTAATGAGTTGTTTCGAGTTTGGTGTGGGGGAAGTTTTCAAGGATCAAGAGAGGAGTATGATGCAATATGATCAAGGAGAGTGAAAGCTCTAAGCTTGGGGATGCCCCGGTGGTTCACCCCTGCATATTATAAGAAGACTCAAGCGTCTAAGCTTGGGGATGCCCAAGGCATCCCCTTCTTCATCGACAACATTATCGAGTTCCTCCCCTGAAACTATATTTTTATTCCGTCACATCTTATGTACTTTGCTTGGAGCGTCGGTTTGTTTTTGTTTTTTTTGTTTTGTTTGAATAAAATGGATCCTAGCATTCACTTTATGGGAGAGAGACACGCTCCGCTGTAGCATATGGACAAATATGTCCTTAGGCTCTACTCATAGTATTCATGGCGAAGTTTCTTCTTCGTTAAATTGTTATATGGTTGGAATTGGAAAATGCTACATGTAGTAACTCTAAAATATCTTGGATAATTTGATACTTGGCAATTGTTGTGCTCATGTTTAAGCTCTTGCATCATATACTTTGCACCCATTAATGAAGAAATACTTAGAGCTTGCTAATTTGGTTTGCATATTTGGTTTCTCTAGAGTCTAGATAACATCTAGTATTGAGTTTTGAACAACAAGGAAGACGGTATGGAGTCTTATAATGTTTACCATATGTCTTTTATGTGAGTTTTGCTGTACCGTTCATCCTTGTGTTTGTTTCAAATAACCTTGCTAGCCTAAACCTTGTATCGAGAGGGAATACTTCTCATGCATCCAAAATCCTTGAGCCAACCACTATGCCATTTGTGTCCACCATACCTACCTACTACATGGTATTTATCCGCCATTCCAAAGTAAATTGCTTGAGTGCTACCTTTAAAATTCCATCATTCACCTTTGCAATATATAGCTCATGGGACAAATAGCTTAAAAACTATTGTGGTATTGAATATGTACTTATGCACTTTATCTCTTATTAAGTTGCTTGTTGTGCGATAACCATGCTTCGGGGACGCCATCAACTATTCTTTGTTGGATATCATGTGAGTTGCTATGCATGTCCGTCTTGTCCGAAGCAAGAGAGATCTACCACCTTCATGGTTGGAGCATGCATATTGTTAGAGAAGAACTTTGGGCCGCTAACTAAAGCCATGATTCATGGTGGAAGTTTCAGTTTGGACATATATCCTCAATCTCATATGAGAATAATAATTGTTGCTACATGCTTATGCATTAAAGAGGAGTCCATTATCTGTTGTCCATGTTGTCCCGGTATGGATGTCTAAGTTGAGAATAATCAAAAGCGAGAAATCCAAAATGCGAGCTTTCTCCTTAGACCTTTGTACAGGCGGCATGGAGGTACCCCATTGTGACACTTGGTCAAAACATGTGCATTGCAAAGATCCGGTAGTCCAAGTTAATTAGGACAAGGTGCGGGCACTATTAGTATACTATGCATGAGACTTGCAACTTGTAAGATATAATGTACATAACTCATATGCTTTATTACTACCGTTGACAAAATTGTTTCATGTTTTCAAAATAAAAGCTCTAGCACAAATATAGCAATCGATGCTTTCCTCTTTGAAGGACCATTCTCTTTACTTTTATGTTGAGTCAGTTCACCTATCTCTCTCCACCTCAAGAAGCAAACACTTGTGTGAACTGTGCATTGATTCCTACATACTTGCATATTGTACTTGTTATATTACTCTATGTTGACTATTATCCATGAGATATACATGTTACAAGTTGAAAGCAACCGCTGAAACTTAATCTTCCTTTGTGTTGCTTCAATACCTTTACTTTGATTTATTGCTTTATGAGTTAACTCTTATGCAAGACTTATTAATACTTGTCTTGAAGTACTATTCATGAAAAGTCCTTGCTTTATGATTCACTTGTTTACTCATGTCATTACCATTGTTTTGATCGCTGCATCCACTACATATGTTTACAAATAGTATGATCAAGGTTATGATGGCATATCACTTCAGAAATTATCTTTGTTATCGTTTTACTCGCTCGGGACGAGCGAGAACTAAGCTTGGGGATGCTTGATACGTCTCCGACGTATCGATAATTTCTTATGTTCTATGCCATATTATTGATGATACCTACATGTTTTATGCACACTTTATGTCATATTCGTGCATTTTCCGGAACTAACCTATTAACAAGATGCCGAAGTGCCGGTTCCGTTTTCTCGCTGTTTTTGGTTTCGTAAATCCTAGTAACGAAATATTCTCGAAATTGGACGAAACGAAGACCCGGGGGCCTATTTTTCCACGGAGCTTCCGGAAGACCGAAGAGCATACGAAGTGGGGCCACGAGGTGGCGACACCACATGGCGGCGCGGCCAAGGGGGCCCGCGCCGCCCTATGGTGTGGGCCCCTCGTCGGGCCCCCGACTCGCCCTTCCGCCTACTTAAAGCCTCCGTCGCGAAACCCCCGATGCGAAAAACCACGATACGGAAAACCTTACCGAGACGCCGCCGCCGCCGATCCCATCTCGGGGATCCCGGAGATCTCCTCCGGCACCCCGCCGGAGAGGGGATTCATCTCCCGGAGGACTCTACACCGCCATGGTCACCTCCGGAGTGATGAGTGAGTAGTTCACCCCCGGACTATGGGTCCATAGCGAGTAGCTAGATGGTTGTCTTCTCCTCATTGTGCTTCATTGTTGGATCTTGTGAGCTGCCTAACATGATCAAGATCATCTATCTATAATACTCTATGTTGTGTTTGTCGGGATCCGATGGATAGAGAATACCATGTCATGTTAATTATCAAGTTATTACATATGTGTTGTTTATGATCTTGCATGCTCTCCGTTACTAGTAGAGGCTCGGCCAAGTTTTTAC
Organism: Lolium rigidum; assembly: GCF_022539505.1. Classification (NCBI taxonomy): domain Eukaryota; kingdom Viridiplantae; phylum Streptophyta; class Magnoliopsida; order Poales; family Poaceae; genus Lolium; species Lolium rigidum. Next base: position 90,262,553 of record NC_061511.1, on the reverse strand, counting down.
TTTTAACTCCAAGAGGGAGTATTTATGCTCGATAGTGGGTTCATGCCTCGCATTGACACCGGGACGAGTGACAGAAAGTTCTAAGGTTGTGTTGTGCTGTTGCCACTAGGGATAAAACATTGGCGCTATGTCCGAGGATGTAGTTGTTGATTACATTACGCACCATACTTAATGCAATTGTCTGTTGCTTTGCAAATTAATACTGGAGGGGGTTCGGATGATAACCTGAAGGTGGACTTTTTAGGCATAGATGCAGTTGGATGACGGTCTATGTACTTTGTCGTAATGCCCAATTAAATCTCACTATACTTATCATGTCATGTATGTGCATTGTTATGCCCTCTCTATTTGTCAATTGCCCGACTGTAATTTGTTCACCCAACATGCTTTTATCTTATGGGAGAGACACCTCTAGTGAACTGTGGACCCCGGTCCATTCTTTAATACTGAAATACAAATCTCATCGCAATACTTGTTTTACTCGTTTTCTCTCGCAAACAATCATCTTCCACACAATACGGTTAATCCTTTGTTACAGCAAGCCGGTGAGATTGACAACCTCACTCGTTTCGTTGGGGCAAAGTACTTTGGTTGTGTTGTGCGAGTTCCACGTTGGCGCCGGAATCCCCGGTGTTGCGCCGCACTACATCCCGCCGCCATCAACCTTCAACGTGCTTCTTGGCTCCTCCTGGTTCGATAAACCTTGGTTTCTTTCTGAGGTAAAACTTGCTGCTGTGCGCATCATACCTTCCTCTTGGGGTTGCCCAACGAACGTGTGAAATACACGCCATCAGTGCTTTCTCGCTTCGTTCAAGTTTAGTGGCAAGATCTTCAGCATGCTTTTCGGCTCGCTCGAGGTCCTCTGAAGTGAAACCAGAAGGAAAAATCAGTCCAGATACACAATAACCTTGTCGAGAAAAAATGGAGTAGCAAAGGAAAAGAAGGTATTACCCCTCAGATCTTTGGCGGCGGCGCGAAACCCAATAAATTGGGTACCAATGGTGATGAGGCGCTTCATCAAAGGCTGTAGATAATGTGGGGTAAAAGTTTAGAAGAGGAAGAACTTGGCAGATGATCAACGGAGACTATCAAAGCAAAAAAAATAGTAAATCGAGGTGAACAGAAGAACTTACATCCTCCAAAAGAAGTCGAGGGGCCTCCCGCAACAATCGCATGTCCATCGCCAGCCTCGATCCTTGCTCTCTTTGGTGAAGGGGCTCGGGGGCTGGCTGTAGGAGGCGATGCTTCCATGTATTGGTGAGGGGGAGGCGAAGATTCCACGGCAGCACGACGATCTTTGCAAAGAACTAAGGTCTGGGAGGTACTCGTGAGAGCCGCACCATGAACCTCAGTTTCTTCTTTTTCTTCGGCATCGCCGCTATCAACATACAAAACTGAGTACATGAATATGCAAAAAATAGAGGACGGGAATAAGTAGCGATGGTAAAAAAACTTACGAGCTAACGGAGCCTGCGTCGTCATAAGGGTTGAAGGCACCCTCTTCCTCGGGTGATTTTCCTCGACATTAGGTTCTGCAGCCTTTGAGGTGCCAGAATCTTCAACCTCATTCCTTTTCCTCTTGCTCCTTGGAGACACAGCGGAAGGAGGAGAGTGCCTTGATTCGGAGGGCTCCGATTCAGTTTTTTCGGAGGAAGTCGCGGATTTGTGAGAACCTGCGACTTCACTCTCAGGACGAGAAGGATCTTGCAGGTCGTCAGTGAAAACAGCTCGCAAATCCACTTCTCCACCTTCGGGAAGAGGGGGTAGGCAAGATAGAATTTGGTGGTTCTACAAGAAGAAACGGCAAGGTTAAAGTCAAGATACAACATTAGATAAGAAAATATTCGACACATAGAAATACAACTCGAAAGATAGTTACTTACTTCGGGAAGGTTGTGGCTGCCGCTATATGGTTCCACGCGACAGGAGGTTGGAACTTCATTTTTCTTGCTCAAAGAGGAGAAACGTCGAATCAGCTTCTCCAAGTCCTTCACAGAAAGATCCTTGGAGACGCGGTCAACATCTTCCTCGCCAGCATACATCCAAAGCGGGGTTTTGCGAGCCTGCAGTGGCTGCACCCTAATCCTAAGAAAGTAGGCGGTAATTTGGGCACCCGGCAGTTCTTCACCGTGGGTGTTTTGCAATTCATGGATGCGCTTCATCAGAGCATCGGTAGCCGCTCTTTCTTCAGCAGTGGCTTCAGCATCCCAAGATCAGCGCCTGGGGATTTTTGCGGTGCCATCAAAGGGAGAAATGTTGTATTCTTGAGAGTTGTTGTGCTCCTCCCTGATGTACAGCCATCTCCTACGCCACCCTTGGACGGAGTCGGGGAATTTGACGTCAAAGTAGTCGACGTTGGCACGGATACAGATAACAACACCGCCCACATTGTAGGCGATATTGCGGGAGCTATTGCAGCGAAGATAGAAGATATGTTTCCACAGTCCCCAATGAGGATGGATCCCGAGGAAGCATTCACACAGGGTGATGAAGATGGATATGTGGAGGATGGAGTTAGGGGTCAGCTGATGTAGTTGAATCCCATAGATGAAAAGCAGTCCACGGAGGAACACATGGATGGGGGTGGACAGGCCGCGAATGAGGTGGTCGACGAATGCGCGGCGTAGGAAAGCTCTCGTTCCCAGAAAAAATAAGCGCCTCTTTCTTCTTCATCAGCCCGAGCCTCTTGAGGGTGCTTGCGTCTTGGTTTGAGATCTTGGATCTCTCCTATCCAGAGATCTCAACCTCCTCTGTCGACATGTTGGTTCTTGGAGCGGCGTGCCTGAGGAGCTTGGTGCACGGTGGCATTCACACAAGGGTTGGAGGAGAGTGGAGATGAGAGGAAGCGCAAGGAGCTTGGGGGGTAGCCATGGAGATTTTGCAGAAAGAGGGGAGAGTTGAGCGGCGCAGCGAAGGGAAGGATTGAGAAGAAGGAGAATATTTATATCAAGGGATCGGTCCGTCGCACCGTTAGATGGAAAGGAAATGCATCTGATGCTTCACACGTGTCCACAAGGGCACAAAGGTCTTTTTACTGTGAAGTAACTAGACAGGCGTTACAGCGCGCGTGCCAGAAAAAGCGGAGGACGTGTGTCCCCCACTTGCGTAACGTGACAAGCAACGCAGTATTTGGGACCCACAGGTCAGTGACATGCCAGAACCCACACCTTCCCAATGCAACGTTCGTGGCCATCGTCAGCGCTGATGCCACTATAAGGGGTATTGCGAGTGCAATTCTTCGAAAAATAGCGACAAAGGAGCATTAATGATGCAGACAAAATAACTTTGGGAGCCTTTGATCAAATACAAGTTTTTGTCCAAATGCTCGGGGGCTACTTTTTATAGGAAGTTTGATATGGAGTTGATTCAAAAAAGACAAAGATGAGCCTACATCCAAGTTTAAATACTCGACTGTAGCCTCGGGGGCTATTCCCATCGGGAGCGCTGGTCGTGCACCCGATAAAAATGGAAAAATAGGAACGTTGACAATATAGCGACAAGATGGTAAAAAGGTGATCCTACAACCAAGTACAAGCACTTGGCTCGGGGGCTACTCCCATCGGGAACGCTGGTCGCGACCCGATGAAACTGAAGGAGTCAAATTGAGTCTATTTCGAGTTACGATATAATTCTTCATATACTCCCATCGGGAGGTCAAAATAATAAGTCATCATATGACTCGAATAAATGTGTCATTCCAACAGCCGAAAAAAACACTCGACAATATATTCTCAGAGCGCCTCAGTCGCGGTTAAATCTCTGAATGCCGTAATACTTTACGAATGTAAGACCCCGGGATCCGTCCTGCGTGGCGTGGTATTGCACATGAATGCGCTCTGCTACTTTTTCCGTATCAACATATGCGAAGAAAAATCCTAACGGACGTGTTAGGTATCCGATAAAATATGACTGGAGTTCGGCATATGGTAAGACCTTAAGCGACACATGTCGAATTACACCAGTATACCGAGGTCAAGTCCAGGGACTTGACCTTGAAGTAGGTTTTTGCGGGATTGCCACGAGAGCAGTTAACTGGTACCTGATCCGTCAGATGAACCAGCCCCATCTACCATTATCCTTGTACAATATATGATTATTTTATAAAAATTATTTAGTGATTCGAAGAAATCATGTGTGAATTGTAATGATGGAGATTTTACTCGATTCTCCGATTCAAGCAAAATCTCGGGGGCTACTGACATAGGCATCCCTAATGGACCTACCGAAGATGGTACCCGGGGTTTACTGAAGAACCATGACTCGAAGAATATGAAGCCCAGAAGCCCAAGTGTAGATATGGAAAGATAGAGTTATATTAGGAATAAAGACTTGTAACCAATACGGAACGAACTTAAAGAGTTTCTCGTTGTTTGTAACTTGTACATCAAGAATATGAAGCTTTTTAGCAGTCGAGTACTTTTCCGGCTGAAATCCTAGAGATCTACTTGCCCTCTACTTCCACGAAAAGCCTAGTCTACAACTTGTAGGCATAGATAAGTTAATACCTTGTCAGCTAGAGACTCCGCTTATGAACTGATAAATTATGTATATGATGGTGGTGGGTCACCAGTATAGAGAAGACGTAACGGCAATCGTTACCTAGTTGATACCAAACATTCAACATTGCATCGACAAGGTCATTTGGGCTAGGTTGTAGGCAACCAATCACCAGGTTTTTTTTGGGACCATTTGATGCAACCCAAACCACCAAACGAACTGCCAAAAGTGACCTGTGACACGTTCCAAACAGGCTAAATCTCACGAAGCATGCCCCCAGAATCGATCCGGGCTACCAAACACGCCCTATACCATTGGGTATCATTTGACTAACTAAAACACAATGAATCTTAATGAAACTCGATGAAACATGGCATGAATCTGAAAGCACGAAACCCGTGGGACAAACATGCTCGGGAGAACGGGGCCTTGCATGCACGGGATAAAAGCATTTCGTGGAGCATCTAAAAGTACATGTCAACAAAAAGAAAATGTTAGTGAATACCTTGCCTAGAAAATTCAAAAATAGGGAATAGCTATTTTCCATGCATTGGCAAAAAAATGCATGTTTACACTTGGCAACCATCTGAGTCCTACCAAATTATGAAGTCTCAGTGGAAAAAAAAACGTAACTGTCAGAAATCATACGTACTACGGCTGATACGGCAGAAATTCTAGTGGAATAAACTGTGAAAATGGCACAACCCCTACTAGTAGCTCTTCAAGAAAGAATCAATAGAACAAAAGTTTGCATCTACTAATCTGATGATTCCTACCAAAGCTAATCGGAGGGGACCCTTCAGGAGGCTTCAAAATTTCTTTGTCATAGTTGACTGACATGAGATACAATCCATGAGGTGGTGCTAAAAAGGCCACCTTCGCTAGTTCTTTGCGGTCCTTTGCAGCAATTATTTTTGGGACGATTCCAGGAGGCAGTCCCTCCTTCCCAACTTGAATTAGCAAAGCTGCCTGCATTACCAATAGCATGCTATTATTATGATACACAAAATTCAGGAATGCATGCATAATTCTACACTAGTGTCATTCTCTAGCTATTGTTACAAACTTACAACTGAAATTCCATGGATAAACTTCCAAGTGCCTGAGGTAAAAATCCCTAAATACCTTTTCTGTTGAACTAGTGTGATAAAGATAATCTTCTCCCTAAAACAAAGCTACAAATATGAGTGCCCAAGTTGGGCATATAATGCAATCATTAGATATGTGATGCACATTTGATATATAAATAAATAATCATTAGCTATTGTTGCCCAAATGAACTGCTATTGTGCATCATATTATTTCTAGGTCATGGTAAAGAGAAAAATATATAGTTGCTCCATAGAACTCGCTCCAAGGTTATTAAGGATCATGCACAAGTTCAATAGGCTACCCTGCCAGGTCTGTATAAGGGATAGGCGGGTAAGACATGAATCAATGAAGGAAAACAAGGAAGTACCAATCTGTCCTTGCATGCACCACGTCCCAGGGTCAAAAAACGCTACTATTCGATTGCATTCAGATGATGTAACACGTTATAAAACTAATTTCAGACACACTTTTAAACAAGAGATTAAAAAATACCATGTTCCTCACTTGTCTGTACAAAAACCCAGTGCCTTCAACCTCGAGCTGTATGATAGCATCCTGTTCAGCAACCAGAAAATGTCAGGAAACACAACACAACATCCCAAACGCAACACTGAACTTGTAAGGGTCACAGAAAGTTAAACTAAGTGATAGGGTCATCAGTCACCATTTCAGTAACATCAAAGCGTGATATCTGCTTTATGGGACTGCGGACACGATCGTTGTGTACTGCATTGGCAAAAGATGTGAAGTCATGTACTCCAACAAAATGCTTTGCAGCCTCCCGCATAGCATCTGGATTAAGTTTATGTGCACTATGGTAGGCGTAATTATTATGGAAGGGGTCCATAACTGCTCCATTATAGATCTTGTAGTGATATATTTTGCTCTTTGAGGATGTGCGAGCATGGAATTCCGGACTTGCTTCACTAATTTCCCTAACTCGAATATCAGGAGGTAGAAGCCCATTGATTGCAGAATGAAAGCTATCGAGACAATGGTAGGCAAAAGGCGTGGTGAAATGTGCCACCTGAAAAACAGCACGCAACATGTTAGCGCGGAATTTAAACTTATCAACATTGCAGGATATACAAGTAGGATGATATATATCAACTTGAGGCTTGTTTACAGTTGTATAATAAGATAATTAAACCTGACCCCGTGCATGAACACCTGCATCTGTCCTTCCTGCACCAACCAAACAAAGCTCCTTCCGGTCCAGCTTTGTTATGTGTATTAGTGCTTTCTCTAAAAAGAATTGTATGGTTGGAGGTGATGGTTGATACTGCCAACCTAAGAGATGATAGTAATCAGAAAATCATTTATTATTACAAAATCCTGAAGTTATGTTCACATCTTAGGGATGTTCGTGTCACATGTCAAGGAAGTAGAATTACAATATAGGTGATCAATGTTGTATTTAGCAAATTAATTCAATAGATGTAATACAGTGCAGCTTTTTCCTCCATCTAGTACTAATCCAAAATAAAATGGCTCACAAGTAGTGATACATCAATTAGCTCTACAGAGGAGTGGCAAAAAAACTGAGCTGAAAACTGTAGGGGAGGCCCAGACAGTACAAAATTTATAATAAATCAAAAAACTTACACTTGGGGAATTTCTAACAGGCAGTGAGGGCTAGCCTAAGGTTCTCCTTCGTTCTCTAAGAAAGAAGGAAAATCTCTCGTTTAAAGGGGAAAAAACCAGGAACTAAAGCTAGGGTTTACATTGTTAAAAATGCATTCCTCTGCTTCCAAATGGTCTAAGTAGAAGTAGCAATGACCTCAAAGAAAAAGGGTTTGCCAAAAGATGATTTAGCAATGGCGAGCATGCTGGCAAGATCTTAACTAGCAATCTAGTCTAGCATTGATCGAAAGCCAGCAGCGCTTGCTAAAAGATCTTGCATCTAGTCTAACATTGATCGAGTACACATGAAGGATCTTCTCCAAAGGAAAAGATTCAGGACCAATAATGATGGATTCTGCAGACTATGTGAAGATGGCTATCTTCAAACCAAAGACCGGAATGGTTTCATTGTCCAGGAGTGTCACCCGAAGGCTTTAGTTGTTACTGCAAATCGTAGTAAATCAATCTGTATCCTTTTAATTTAAGAGGATCATATCTCTAGAGTTAGTTTCCAAGTTATTTAGTCCTTCCCAAGTTTGTTTGGATTCTGGCCTTAGGCCTTAAGTAATGTACGTGGGCTATTTATGCCTACCTCTAGACCCCTACGAGAAATCAATAAAGAATCAGATCTATTATCTCCCTGACCCACGTTACCTCTTCCTCTGCCTCTGTTGTGCGACAACCCCTCCGCGGCTTGAGTCGCGCTACGGAGGTCCAGGGGTTCGGCGTATTGCCCTCTACGTGACAAGGAGCCAGAAGAAGGCCTTAATATTGGCAGTGTATTTGGATTTCCAAATCCACCTAGAGAAGGTAGGGGCTTCAAAGTGCTTAAATTGTAGGTTTAAACTTTATAAGCAGAAAGAAAGGCCCCCAGCTATGTGTCCAAACATCATGCTCATTCAAATTGAGGACAGCTTGAGATTGAAGAACTAGTGCCTGAACTCATGAAATTCATCAAAAGCTTGGGTTGATAAAGGAAAGCGAAACACATCAATGGAATCCGCTAGCAGAAGAATATCTTTGACTGAGGCAAGTTTATCAATTGCAAAGGAGTGGAGCCTGGGAAATTTGTTAAAGAGAATCTCCGGTGTCCAATTATCACTCCGAAAAAGGATAGAATTGCCAGACGAAAATTGAAGAACCCACGACTGTGTATGATCAAGAAATGACAGTGTTAACACTTTGTACTTTATTCTGCAACAGAATATGGCAGACGAGGTTCAAGAAAATGCAAAAGAAATATGTTCGATCTGACAATAAGGTATTCTCGGTAGCAATCTCCAATCCATCACACAATGCTGGAAGGAAAGAGCTTACTGATGCTTATAAGCTAATAAATACCGGTGGTCACAGCATTCTAAAAGGGTAACAACTATGCAGTGTATAGTGCCTTGAACCACACAGTTCAATTGTAAGCCCGAATACCAACAAAATTATAAAATTTTCCCGATAAGAAGAAATGCCGCATAGTGGCTCCATCATTTCGTTCACATTTGTTCACCCCGATAATAGCAAAAGTACAAAACTCCCTTCACCAAGACCTTTTGCTGAAATTCAGCACTGACATTAACAGTGACCCTAATGCTTTATCTTCTCTATTCAACGCAACCAACGTCCTCAGCGGAGCGCCCCAACCATTCATCACACCTAAGGATCTTATAACGCCCAAATGCACAAATTCCACCAATCTAAAGAATCCAAGTGCAGAGAAGGGGGGCAGAGAAAAACCTTTGTACTTGGTACCGTCGTAGGAGATCACCATCCGCCACCTGTGCGCACTCTCCGCCGCGACCGTATCGGCCTCGTCCACCTCCGGGCGCAGCACAGCACGAAGGCTGCCATCCACGAGCTGTCACCTCACGAGAGAGACCAAGAAGCCAATCCATGTGAGATGCGGATGGGGCCATGAGGGAAGAGTGCGCGTAAGAGATGAGGAACAGGGCTTACAGAGATGTTTCCGGCGGCGGCGGCGGTAACGGCGGCGGCGGCGGTACAGAAGGAGGCGGAGGCGGAGGCGCGAGGAGGGGGGAGCGCCAACCGGAGGACGGCTAAACCCAGCATATCCAATCTGACGCGAAACAAGAATGCGAGCAGCGGATTTTACGACTCAAAGCGTACTTGGCAAGAGTTAGCTGCCAATTTTCTGGTTAAGGAATTTTTTCCCCACGTTTATAACAAACTAATTTGGCAAGTTCATCCTCCTTCATAGATTGGTTCCGCGCAGCCGCCGCCACAACCCTAGCCGCCTCAAGTTTATTCTCCTCTATAGATGTAATGTCCCAGTTTTAGAGACGATCGAGGGGTAGATTTTAGAAAGGGATGTGCATTGCATAGTAAATTCTGGGGAAATTTCGCGCTTTTAAACAAAAACTGCATCGAATGGGGACAAGTTTCTCTCTCGACACTTTACAGGGTTAGGGTTTCGAGAGTGCGACAAACTTGCATCTCACTTCATTAGTTTAGGGTTTTAAGAAGAGAGGGGAGAGTTGCATGATTGAATTCTTGAAAAGTGACATGGTTGAATTTAAACCAATGTTGAATTTGAATTTCAAATTCAAACATTAAATAATAACCCTAAATAATTCAATTATGAGGAAATTCATTAAGTAAATAAACAATAATAAACATTATGAACAATTGTAATAAAGTAAAGCTCATTAAAGAAAACTTTGAGCTTTATTGATCATCACACAATTTACATTGTCATTACAATATTCATAAGTGAAATAAATGATTAATACAACACATTACATAAATGGGCAGAATAGAAGAAAGAAAATAAAGAAAAATTACAAGTGAATGATCTATCCTAAATTACACAAGATGATCATCATGGAGATCTTGCCAAGAGGATCTTGATCTTCATCCGAGCATCACATTGTTCCCTGTAATCACACAAACAAAGACAAAGACAAGTGTTATGCCAAGTGGCATTGCCACTTGGCAGGTTAGCAAGAAAATGTGAAGTTGAGAGGATATTATCAAGATCAGCCGAGCTGATCCACCAAATGGACCAAGTTCCAATTAGGAACTACACAAGCAGCTCACAAGGCAGTATGCATGTCCACCAGCACATGCACAGCCTGGGAGAGTCACCAAAGTGACAAGCAAGAGGTGTCGACCAGGGAGAGCAAGGGAGCATCATATATAAACTTTTCAGAGCCAAACCCTAGCTCATTCATCGACACGCAGCTTGGTAAGTCATCAGAGAGCAAGAACACTTAGAACAGGAAGAACACATAGCTAGAACCCTCATCCAGGAACAGCTCAAGCAAGGAACTGTCTCCTGTTGAGAAGTAAACCATGGAGTAGATCAAGCACAAGCCACAAGGAGGAGCAGGGCAAGCTAAGAAATCAGCACGGAAGCAAAACCTCTACACCAACACACTATTTCTAGGAG